>NW_010356914.1:100239-115126 GCF_000414095.1 Morus notabilis | reverse complement strand
GATTTTTTTTTTTTTTTTTTTTTTTTTGGGTTTTGCCGTCATAGATTCGCTGTAGAAAATGCCAAATTGACGTATAATCTATCTAAATCATTAGTTTTGGAAAAAGAAAAAAGAAAAGAAAAAATTATATTTCATGTATCTAGGCGCACGCCTTGCACGTTAATGGATTACGAGGCTCGCATCTTTCACGATTATTTTTCTACACTAAAAAATTGCTTGAATTACATTTCCTTTTTCTATTTGAGAGTTCTCTAATGTGATTAGAAAAAAAAAAAAAATTATTAGTAGTTTTTTTACTTTTTAGCTGTGAGATATATATATATATATAAAAAATCATCTATTCTTATATATTTTTTTAATTCAATGTATTTTAATTAAATTTAACAGTTATAAACTAAGCTACCGATATATAGAACCGAATCTTATAATTATGAAACCACCGAGAAACTGATCTATAGGAGAAAATTCCCCTTTTTTCTTTTTTTTTTCCTTTTTGGCTGGAAAGGTTGTAATGGGGAATAAATTGATAGGACGATTTGGTTGTGGCCAAAAAAAATTGATAAGATGATTAGCCCGTACAAATACATTCCTTCTTTATTTATTTATTTTTTTCTTGAAGTAAAACAAAAACATTTCAAACGTATTGGACACTAATAAAACTAGCAAAATTTCATAAGAAGTCTGTACACTAACTAGCTTTTCGTATAAGAATATAATACTTTTCTCTTAAAAGGAAATGATTAAGAAAACAAATTTATTAACGTACTTTCTCAATCAAAATACTGTATTTCAAATAATATATCCACGACCATCAAATACTAATACTAATGCTAATGCTATAGTACCACTAAAAAGTACTCGTCTATATCATATCTATTTTTTTTAGTGATTGTTATATTTTGAAACTTATAAAGATAAACGTTTAATATTAAAATAACTTTTAAATAAAAATGTTGTAATAATTTAATGAGATAAGTTAATATAGCAACCAATAATAATAAAATGCCATATTTGATATTTGCTATTCTTTGTTATAAATTCGTCACAAAGTATAACATTTATTAAATTTAACATAAAAAACAATATTAGAGAGTGATTTATCCATTCAAATGCCAAAAATTAACATTCGCGCATCAATTTAACACTGTATTAAAGATACTCTAATCAACCCCTTTATCACTTTTTTTATGGTGAATATCACTAGGTTTCTTTATGATGAATATCACTAGGTCTACATGGATAATTAACACGTGTGGCATCTAAAAGGGCCGAAAGAAGCTGAATTTGTATCCATCTCTTGCCCTTTTTTCTTTTTTCCCTTCATCATCATTACCATTCTTAGTCCAACCACCCTACTTATTGCTACAACAAAACATATTAAGCTGAAGCTCCAATCACCTGAGAAAAAAAGTCTATAAAAGAAAATTGCAAATATTCTATTTCTAAATCATTGATTCAGAGGTGCCATCGCAAAACTAATGGTTTTCCTATTGTTTTTATCAGACAAATACTAAAATTATTCAGCATTTAAAAGAACTGGGTAAACAAACTATAATCATCTTTTCATCGGACTCTACAACGTACTCATTCATGTGCTTTTTGTCAAGACAAGAAGAAAGTTCATAGACCCCATCACCTCAACTCTCTGCTGAAGTTTGCGCCGCAGATTTATCTTCACTGCCCTCTGCAACTGCCAAAGGTTGAAGAGCCTTGAGTGGATTCATTATCACACCATCTATGAGTCCGTAGTCTTTGGCTTCCTTCGCACTCATGAAGAAATCACGATCAGTGTCCTGGTTAATCTTCTCCAGACTTTGACCAGTGTGATAGGAGAGGTACCCATTTAAGTTTGCTTTATGATGCAGCATTTCATTTGCCTACACAAACAACATCTCAAGTGCTTAGGAACCGGATGAGTACATGAGAAACTAAACAAAAGTTGGGGCTGAGATGAATGCTCAGGAATTTCAATTATCCTACTGCCAAAACCAATTTTCTCTCGAGAACAAGCTATATAGCACATTAGTTCATTGCTTCAGTTACCATGTTTGCATTTTTGGTTGGGAAAACGCAGATAAACTTGTGGAAACTTAAAAAAGTAAATATTAGTTGGTTCATCAGTGTCATAAACACGTGTTTTAACTAATAATCATGTTAAGGATTCAGGATATAGACTGAAAGTTGAGAGAGCTAATTATGTACCTGAATATCTATATCAGTCTGTCCACCTTGAGCTCCACCGAGTGGCTGATGGATCATAATCCTTGAATTTGGCAGACTGTATCTTTTTCCTTCAGTTATCAATACACCAGGAAGACGACATTTAGCAAAAGTAAGATGATGAACCAAGATTAGATAACTAGTCATGAACCATGATAACTGTTTTACCTTTGGTACCAGCGCTAAGAAGGAAAGCCCCCATACTGTCAAGGAAAACAAAAGATGCCTCATCAAGTCGAGCAGACTAATTAGTTTCACATGAAAATCACCAAGAGATGCTAAAAAGGGTCTAAACAAATCTAATATCAAGTACCTAGCTGCTAGTCCAACGCATACAGTGGAGACATCAGGTCGGATATGCCTCATTGTGTCAAATATGGCCATTCCTACGAAAATAACAGAGCAGGATAAGCAAATAATTATCAATGCACACCCTGTGAACAAAATACAAAAGCACAGTCCCTAATGTAAATATTACCAGCTGTAACCGATCCACCAGGGGAGTTTACGTACATAACAATATCCTGTTTACAAAATGAGAACATAATATGGTTCGATCATTTGCACATCAATCTTTAATTTTCCAATAATTATGAGAAGATAAAGAGAGGAAATAAAACCCCGGAAGCCAAAAAGGATAATGCAACTGCCAACGGACCTTATTAGGATCAACAGCATCGAGATAAAGAAGTTGAGCAACTATTATGTTTGCCATGTCATCATCAACAGCACCACCACAGCGAATTATTCTCTGATAATCACAACCACAAGATAAAAAAAAAGCAATCAGAAACTTCAACAATTGAGCCAAGATAACAATGGAAATTATCAAAACCACTCCTTACATGCTGAAAAAGCTGACTAATGACACTCTGGAAGCGCTCTTGCACCATCGGCGGCGGCCCCTGTCCCTGTGCATATGTAGGGAAGTAGGGTGACGTTGGGACTTGCAGATCATCCCTACAACACCCAGACAACAGTTTCCAGCAAAATAAAACAAGTGACATAAATGAAAAGGAAAAAGAAAGGCATTTTATTAAGATGCATTTCAACTAACATCTCTAAATTCTACCTTATGGACCAAATTCCCTGACGTGAGCTCTTTTCTGGCACCCAAAACTCACTGGAGTAAACGGCCTTGATAGATGAATTCTGAGCGTTTTTTACATTTCCAACTAGCTTCTTCAACTTCCTGTAAAATTATTCAGCACTTGATGATATACAGGACCCGGATAAACAAAACGACATAAACACAAAATACTTCTCTATTTTGAGTTGAACTTTTACAGTAGTAACTAGTAATTGAAGAGTATAAGAACATAAAAAGAGAGTAAAATAGTGAGTCAAACCAAGTAATAAGATAAACTCAACATTTAAACTTAACCAAACCTATATAATCCTAATAGATAAATACAAATATTTTAAATTCCTAACTATCTATAGCTTGTTCCTCATCAGTTATTTATGTATCAATTCGGCCAACTTATTTTTTTTTTTTCCAAGGCTTTAGAAACAATACGGTTTCATTCAACAGTTTTTCAGATTTGAACCGCGAAAGTTCTATCCTAAACCAATCCAAATAGCTCTATTAAACAAATTGCAATAAAATATCTAAGCTCCTGGGTAATAACAGAGGCGTTCATAAATCCTTTTCTACACAAATCCTGAACCAAATCGAAACCTGATATATTCTTAAAATTAAAAGGAAATTATCATACAACACAATTTCAACTTGGATGACAAACACAGAAATTTCACACACACACACACACAGAGCGAGAGAGAGAGAGAGATTAAGAAAAAAGAGTTGTAGAAGAGTAGTACCTGGAACGCAAGGGTTGGAAAGGAAGAGAGAGCTTGAGAGGGTCGGAGTTGGAGCTAGGGTTAGGAGCGAAGAAGGCAAGGGAGTTGAATCGGAGAGAAGAAGGCGAAGTGGAGACGAAAGTGTGAGCCATTTCTCCACTGAAATTGCGAGTATTTTCACTTCGGAGCCGTCGAATGTGGTCGGAGTGTTTCCCTTATCCGCTGGAGCGTACGCCGGCGGAAAAATATATAATAGAAGAGGAAGGAAGGAAGGTGAAGCAAGAAAGAGCAGTATAGAAGAGAGTGACTGTCGAAAGCAGCTGAAAGGAATGAATTGGTGCATCTTCTTCAATCTGCCCCCAAACGCCTTCGTTCGGGCCATTGCCTTGTGATTTTACGTTATTGCCCTTCGTTTAGATTACAATATCATGCACTCTTAACGACAAATTTTGTAATTTTCTCTAGTCCAATACCCGTTGCTTTCGAGTTGGAAAAAAATCTGGAGCCCACTAACAGGGAAGTCCATTTCGATGAGCCCATGATTGGTCCGCAAGGTGGCCCAATAGAGGGATCCTTCTCAGATTATGTTTATTTCGGCTGAGAATTTCTTGAAAAAATAATAATAATAATAATAATTGGGTGATAATCTACTAAATATGCTCTGTCATGTGTCAAAAATGGAAAATAATCCGGTAAAGATTATCGGTAATAATGTATTATTGAAAAGGAATATTAAATCACCGATTATAACGACCGACGCCGACGACGGCCAATGATTGTTGATTCTGGCTACATATAATAAATTACCAATGACAACCTAGTAGATTACTTTTGGCAATGGGAGAGGCGGAGAGCAATTTCCTCTTAAGATTTCTCTCATAGGAATTCTATAATATATAATGTGTGAAATTCCGATTTCTCTCCTAGGAATTCTGTAATATATAATGTGTGAAATTCCGATGTGATAAGTATTCATCTTCGATACAGTAAGAGTGGAATATAAAGTAAAACACATGATTTGCCGTGATTTTGTAGAGACTTATTATTTATGACATTCTAATAATAGTTTTTATCCTATAATCTAATTGATTTGGCCCATAATACACAACCCTGTCCTCACATTAGAAAAACTAGAACAGAGTGCCCCAGATGGAGAAATTACTTCAAAACAATTATTAATACGAAACGAAAAAGAGCTATATTACAGCAACATCTGAAGAATAGCAAGAACTTGTATTAATCTCTCTCTACTTTAAGTCAAAGAGTTTGTTCACCGATCTCCAAATACAGAGCACTACATAAAAATATCTGTTTATCAACATAAATGTGACAAAACTGGCAAAGCCTCAAAGCTAAAGCCAGGTTACTGCGAGCACTAGCAGGTAGTTTCAGCTAGCATCTTTTCTTGAATGGCTTTGTAGCATTGCAGGCTGCAAAGAGGAAGCTTTGACTTTGAATCCCGATACTTGTATGGGTTAGAACACAAAGGGCCCGCGCAGTTTTCTCGTGGAGGAGGATAACTGAACATTCATCAAAACAATCTTTTAGAACATCACCAAACAAGTATAGGTGTGCAACTTTTTGAGTTTAAGAGAAATGATGTTCTTATTACCTGGAGGGCTTGGAGTTGAAAATACTAGGGAAGCCCATTTCATTTGGGAATGTCACCACAGTCCCAGTAGGACCCATCACCCATCTGATGGTGTTTGATGCGAGTAATAAAGCATTAGCAGCCTTCTCCTGCCAAAGAAAACGATCAAATGTGAACAACAAAAGTAAATAATGCTATTTGTTTGCACAAAGGAGCTGGAGATATAAGTTTACAAAAATAACCGTTTCATTACCTGTGCCAGCTCCTCCTGGCGCTTCTTTATTTTATCTTCCCGTTTCTTCCTGCTAGAATCTTGACCCAGGATTTTCCTAATTGCCTCGGCCTGCATATAATTCGGTGCAAGTAAGCAAAAAGCTACTTTTACAGCTCCAAAACAATTGATGGAAGACATAAACAAGATGATCAAACCTCAGTCTCCCTATTAGCTTTCTCCACTTGCAACCTACGTCTTTGGGCAGCCTCAGCTTTCTTTAGTTGCTGCTCCACATCCGTAAGTTTCTCCTTTTGCCCTACAACCAAGAAAAATAAGCAACAAACCCTTTAATTGAATTTCATCAGAAACAATCAAAAGAATGTGAAAAGACTATGGAAAAACTCACTTCTTGGTGGAGCAGGCGGTAAACCATTTGGAAACTCAATTAAGCTTGTACCAGAAGTTGAAGCATCTTTGCTAGACTGAAGAGCCCGCTGACGTGTTGTCAGAGTCATTTCCCTCTTACCATCCATCAATGAGTCTACAGTTTCCTTCCTCTGCTTTTTCCTCTTCTTCTTACCATCAATTTCACCATCAGATGACTCTTCGTCTTCCTCATAGTCAGTGTCCCCAGACAATCTATCTAACCTCAACTTCTTCTTCCCATCTTTGGCCGACCTTGACGGACCACCAATTTCAATATTGGAAACCACAGAAAGTTTTCTATGTTTCTTGCTAGGCTCTTCATCATCTTCTCTATAACCTGGAGCAACCTTTGACGTTTTAAGTTTCTCTAGGTACCGGATTTCATCATCCTCCTCATCATCAAAGTCCCCATCAAGCACACGCCTCTTGGGAACCCGCTTGCTCTTACGCACTGGTTCAGACTTGTCCCCTTCCCTTCCGGAGGAACTCTTACCTGAAGCCTTCCCCATCAAAGAATCGTCCCTCCTAATACTAAAACCAGCTCTTGAGAAATCCTTCCACGGAATTCCTTGTAAGCCACTTCTCTTATCGGAAGAGGAAATGTATTCATCTGAATCTGCCTGCTATAAAATTAAAAGATCTGTTCAGCAAAAAGATTACACTGGATTCTGCCAGTAACAAAGCATTTAATATGCCGATATACACCATAACTAAACATTAATACAGAAGATATTATTCCACAACAATAAGATCCAAAATATCAATTTTACCCAATTAAGAAACTCACTCAGATGGAAAATTATTTTCCTCAGTGCTACGAATACGCACGTGAAATATGAGTATCTAAAAGAGATAACTGACAATTAAGAATTGGATGCTTCTAAGATCCTGTAACCAATTTAAAATTTAATAACACTGTACCTAAAAGAGGGGAAAAATGGAATTGCTCTTCTAAATGATTGTTACCGTTACTAAGAAACTCAATATGACAAAAATAACTGTTAAATACCTGAATACTATGCTTCTGCCGCGGTCTAGAGGCATCTGAGGCTCGAGAACTTTTTGAGGAGGATCCAGTACCACCTGACATACCATTAGAGGCAGAATTGGCTTGAATTGTACGTGTCACACCACCAACTTTGAGCTTAACTTTTTTAACCTTATTTTCATTTCCAAATCCATCCAACATTACTGACTGCCTAGAACTCGAACTCTCTCCATTCCGTCCACTAAGTACATCTGCACCTCTTGATTCTGATTCAACACCATCCTTCCCCGTGCTCGAGCCTTTCCAATTAGCTGGCGCAAGGACACCTTCGCTTGAACGTTTGTTATTGGACCCACTTCGCCCTGGCTCGTTACTGTGATATAAATTAAACCCCCCATCCTTTCTATCTCTCCCAGCAGCGGAAGAAACCTTGGACATACATTGATTAAGACTGAACTCTTTCCTGTTTGAATTTGAATCATAACCAGCATTCTCATCACTAGAAGCCTTATTCACATCATCGGAAGGTGGTGTTGACGACATCGGCGATTCATCATTATTTTCCACATGCGTCTGTGAATCCGGTCGAGGTCGACGACAAGTTTGGCTCCTCTTCTTTCTCACAGTATTGCCAATACCATCAAACCGAGCAGCAACACCAAACTCTTCCATTAGGGGAATGCAAATGTACCCTTTTTTCTTTTCCCGCTACTACGTCTCAGTACATTACATTAAGAGACAATACCATAATAACCTCTCCTCCAGCAAACTCAAGGAAAAACCTATACCAGAAATAAGGAAACATATGACATTTTCCCCGTTGAGCAAAATAGAGATGTTATGTTCTCTTCCGGTGCTTTAGAATAATAAAAACATATAATTGTGTGAAAATTGTATGAGGTATTGCATTCATAACAAGACACCCACAGTAACAACCAGTGAATAGCTCGCAACAGACAAAAGAGACAATCCAACACCCCAGAAGAATAAATCTACAGTAGCTAAGATATCTAATTCAAAACCAACAAAACAATAACAAAACTGGAAAAATTCAGACGCAATAAGTCTCAATTGATATAAAAGAAACCAATAAAGAAGCAAACAGGAAGAGATAAATAAAATGCACCCAAAAGAACGAAAATGCAAGCAATGATCCATCAGACATTCACTAAAGCAATAAATTTTATACGAAATTAAATGAATTGCCTAAAACAGTTTACCCAAAAAAAAAATTAAAAATCAAAGTAAACCCTAATCAAAACACCAAAATTAGGAACCTCAAACCCAAAACCAGACACAGAGATCATCCGAATCCCGCAAAACATACACAAACACACAATGAATCCATCACCAACAAAGAGAAACCCAGAAGCTCACAACCAATTACAGACCCAAATTCCGCAAAACAGGAAAATAAAAACCCATACACTGACACAAAAGATACCTCTTTTCACGTCAAAATCAAAAGACACGACCCAATCAATCCAATTAACCTTTATCCTCCGAAGGCAATCCGAGCACCGGGACCGAGCGCCGCCGTAAAAAGGAAGAAATCGAAAATCTTCCCCAACGAAAAAGCTCCCGAACCCCAATTGGCCAAACCAGCAAGACGAAGAAACAGCGAGAGAATTGAAGAGACGAGGAAAGGAATCGCGGAGAAAAACAGCAAAGAATAAGATGGGCGACGATGGCGAATAAAGAAGAGAAGAAGTTAGGGTTAGGGTTAAGGTTAGGAAAGATTGGGTAAGAAAGAAAAAGAAGAGAGAGAAAGAGAAAGAAGGTGGAGGTGGTGGTAGTGGTAATAATCTCCTTCTCGTTCTTCACCATCTCGTTCCTAAGCCCAAAGTCCCCTTCCTGTGGGTTTTTTTTTTTCCTTTTTTTCCTTTTTTTTTTTTTTGTTTTTGATTTTTTTCGATTTATATCCCAATTTCGTCCTGACTCGGTCGAACCCACTCACTGAGTTATACTAACTCCTCAACTCGACCCGTCTTCTCTCTAATACAAGCTTTTTAGCTATCTCTTTCTTTCTCTCTTTGTGAAGACTAAAGACCCTGCAAGTTTGTGCGTAGTTTAAGACCGTGCGCACCCGTCGGCTTACGTTAGTGTGTTTGTGTCCTCTTCTGAGTTGCCACGTGTCAGACCTGTCTTTTCTGATTAGTTAATTTGTCTCTTTATTTGGTGAACTCTACGGTTATGTTATCTCTTTTAAGGGTCAAATTATTGTTTGGCCGATTTTATCCTCTGTGCCATCAATTAACAGGACTTATTAAAAAAGAAGAATGGGGAGACATATTTATTTCTTCCCTTTTTGTTAAAGCCGTTCGGTTTGTTAATTTAAATTTTTAATTTGAGTTGAGATATGATATTGTGTGAAAATTTTTTACTGTAAAAAAAAGTTAAATATGACTGTTTCTGAAAATTTTTTACTGTAATAAAACTCGAATCAGCGAAAAGAATGAGACCTTAATCTCGTCAAATTTCAACTTTTCTTTTCTTTGGTTTTTTTTTTTCCCTAAAACAATCCTTTCCCAGCTTACGTCGTTTTCAGATTATTTTCGTCGATTAACGATATTGTCGTTTTTACATTTTTTTTCTTTATTTTTTCAATAATAACAATTGCCATTTGTCCAATTATAGTCGTATTTTAAGAATATTGTCGTTTTCTTTAAACCGTTACCGCGTCCAGTTTCAATTTTTCTTTTCTTTGGTTTTTTACCCCTAAAAATCCTTCTCCAGTTTGCGTCGTTTTGTCGTTTTCATATTATTTTCACTGTTTAACGCTATTGTGATTTCTACAATTTTTTTCTTTATTTTTTAATGGCTATTGTAGTTTGTCCAATTACTGTCTTATTTTGAGGTTATGACAATAAACGGTTATCTCGTCCAGTTTTAACTTTTCTTTTCTTTGGTTTTCTTTCCCCCAAAAATCCTCTCTCAGTTTGCGTCCTTTTCAGATTATTTTCATTGTTTAACACCATTGTCGTTTTTACATTTTGTTGTTTATTTTTTACCAGCTGTTGCCGTTTGTCCAATTACTATCGTATTTTTAGGTTGTTGTCGTCTTTTCCATAAACGTTTAAAGGACGTTGTCGTTTCCTTGATGGTACTGTCCTCCTTTTATTGTCGTTTTCTATGTTGACGCTATTACCATCTCATTTAGGCTCAAGTATGGTCTTCATATCACTTTATCTTACAAAAATTAAGGAAAAACCAGAAGTACCACTCAAGATAGTGAGAAGTATTATTTACATCACTCTATTTAAAAATAAACAATTGCTAATTTAATTAAGGAAACATTTCGAGCTCGTTTGGTTCATGGATTAGAACTACGAGATTAGAACCATTTTCGATTTACGAGTGTTTTTTGTGAGAAAAAATACTATAGCGAACCATAAACCATGATTCGAATCAAAGAACGAATCCTCCAACCAAACGGGCATTCATTTTGATACTCTCTGTTTTATCGGTACACTTTATTTTTGAAAATTTCATACTGGTACCTCGACCTTTTAGAAAATCTTCTTTTAGTACCCTCTGCTTTTTTTTTTTTTGAAAATCTTTTTAAAGAAAATAAAGGATTTTATAAATTGTTATACCTATAGAGCATAATCTTTTTTAAAAAATTCAGCTTTTTAAAATTCTTTTTGAAAATCCTTTTTTCTCCAAAATTAGGGTCAATAAATGAATTTTTATAATAAGGACAATTTTATCTTTTCATATCCCAAAAAATGGCTCCGAAGTACCTAAAAAAAAGATTTTCTAAAATGTCAAGACACCGGCGTGAAATTTTTAAAAATAGAGGGTACCAAATTCAAATTTTAATATAACAGATGGTACCAAAATAAAATTTTCCTTTCAATTAACAATGAAAAAATAAAAAATCACAATAGCACCCAACTATTCAAAATGGTATAAATGATAGGTTTTCACAAAACCATGACAAACCATGTAAGTTTGTCCAAATACTTTTATCAACCATAGTTGAGTCTTTAAACTGAAATATTTGTCTCAATTTACACCTTCTGCGCCATTCCCTTCTTAAAAAGAAAAAAAAAAGATAAAAAAAGATAAAAAAAGATAATTATTATACAAAGGAATGTGCAAATCACGAGAAAGGGAACTCCACATTCCATAAGCAGTGCTTATCTTAGCAAAAATCAAGGACAATTAGTAACTTATACAAACATTGTAGCACGTTTTCTTTCATATATATCATCAACAACATTTCATCTTCTAATCCTTGCATTGCACGTAAATAAATAAATAAATAAATAACAATAATAACAACAACTCTAAAAATAAAAATAAAAGCCAATAATAACAACAACTAATTTGTCCACATTTTCCATACGACAACATCTCTCCTCTCCTCTCGTCTCCCGGCCCCTATCTCTCTTATTGAGCAACATCAATCAATAATAACTCACACAAACACTATTATTGTAGCACGCTTTCCTTCATAAAATTTCATCAACAAATCTCGTGTTAAAGTACTTCTTGCATTGCACGCAACAAAATAGAAAACATTTTAATCTTATCTTAATTTTAATTTCCCACACCACATACGACAACAGTATCTCTCCTCCTCCCCTCATCATCAATCATGAATGCGCCAGTCAAGCATATGAGCCAGGTCCAAGCAAACGACACCCATCTGCGAAACCTTCTCACCAAACTCCGTCATCACCGACACCGGCACCTTCTCAAACGACGTCGCTTGCAACGCTTCCTCGCAGGCCGTGGCGGCGATCCCGACGTTCTGAAGGCTCGTAAACAGCACAAACAAGTCCTTCGTCAAAATCCCATCCACCGCCGTCCTCAGATCCACCTCCATTACCTTCCCATAAACCTCCTCACATACCACGGAAGCTCCAAACGACGTGTCGCTTCGGAGCCTCCAGGCCTCTGTGGCGGCGCTCTCGACGTACTCCGACGTGGCCTGGATGCCCGCGTATAGCACCGTCACGGGCTCAACTCTCGTAGCGGTCTTAAAAGACGACGTTTTGGAGTAATATTTTATGACGGAGTTTGCGCAGAGTGAAGGGTGTGTCGTTTTGTTGCAGATTTCTTGGAGTTGCGAGAGGAGTCTCTGCTGTCTCGGGGAGATTGTTGATGGGGGATGTTTGGCTGCGAGGATAGTGGGAGGTGAGAGGAGGAGAGAGGTGACCGATACGAGGACGAGGATTTCCATGTTCATGTTCATGTCCATCGCCAATAATGTTTAATCTTGAGTATGTCTTGTCTGTGTGAGTATATATATGCGTGTGTGTGTCTTAAACTTACATAGAATGACCGGAGTGTTTTGGGGTTTTCCATCGATATAGGAGTTTGTTCATATTTATTGTAATTTTAAGACAGTACAGTTACAAGAATCCAGAAGATATAAAGCTGAAGCACCCAAGTTAGATTTTGTCGATAATGATAATATTGTAATCCCAATCTCTCCTATTTTTGTATTCTGTTTTGGATATAACTACATGATGTTTTAGAGATTGATATTTGCGCGATATATATGTTAGTTGTCTTGTTAATTAGTCTTTAAAAATGGTCTTAATTACCAATGGAGAAAAAAAATGGTTAATGAAAGTATATATATTAAAAAGTTCATAATATATATTTTTTCTTTAATTTGGTGGAATTAAAAAGGCTTGATACTATAGCATCTCTTTTCGCATTATTTTCGTTTTCACTTTTCATGCCATTCAAGTAATCTTCAACTTTATATGTATGCGATGAGAATCTTTCCACATAGTTAGGATAGAAATATGGTAGTTTCTGTGTTCTGTTATGTTTTCTGACGTCTTAATGTTATAAACTATATTGCAGCATATTTCTTGGTTGTACTACGACCTTGAATTCTTCTGAAAGAAAATATTTCATTTTAAAGTAATCTCGCCATGGGGTAAACTAATTGGAATTCTTTCCTATGCTTTTGTTGATATTCGTTGCGGTTTTGATCTTGTTCAATGCTGAACTTCTAATGCAATTGTAATTTATCTAACCTCAATATGAAAGTCTGCGTAGACAAAGATGCAATCCTGTAATTACATATAATTGGGTACATAAGCAGTATTAATTAGATGGTCAACATATATAATCAAATAAGAAAAACATTCATCCTGTGTTTGTATCTCCTCTGAATAAAAAACAAAAAAACAAAAAAAATGTTGCACCATAAGCAGCTAATTAGAGCCCATAATTGAGATAATCGTCATAATAGAGACATTAACGATAGACCGTTAACAAAGAAAACAAGACTCGTTTACATTAATCATCTTTCACGTTTCAATTATATCAAATACATCTAAACGAGCAGTACTGCGGAAATGTCCATGCAGTTGTTAGCCAGCTTATGCATTGTAGCAACCAAATCATTGTTTAACGGCAACTCATCTCCGCCCTCGGCGAAAGTGTCATCACACGTCCCCAAATCGGTAATCGCCCCGCTGAGCACGCTTTTCAACAACCCCATGTCGTTGGAAGCGATGGCGTCCAGGGCTTGGTTTAGGTCATCCTTGGCCGAGGTATAGATATCCAAGCACACTTTGAGGTTATCCACCGTAGAGCTAGATGTGGAAGGGTTGTTGGCCGAGGCCTTGAGCTGCGCAAGCGCCTTTTCCGTGAGGTTTAAGAATGTGTTGATCTCTGTTTGGAGGGCTGTCATAGGGTTGATAGCCCCCTTCATGTAGGGCAGGATGGAGTTGGCGCATAGCTCAGGATTCTCTGTGACATCACATATTTTCTTGATGGCTGTAAGGTCGACCGGGTCAAGTGCATTTGATGGTTTTTCAGCCTTGAACTCGACGTTGGATGATGGACTTGAGGCAGGGGAAGTTTCCGAGGCCAATGAAGGGCTTGGGGCTGGGGAAGAGTCCGGGGCCAATGATGGTTTGGGTGATGAAGCCGGGACATTGGAGATGTACGAGGCGGAGGGGTCGGGGATGTATGCCGGGGCCTCCGAGATGTACGAGACGGGAATCGGGGATGGAGCTGGGCTTGGGTGGCATAAGGCTAGAGGTGAGATAAGCAGCACATAAGAGAAGGAAATGATTAGGAGGATTCCAAAGTTGAGCTCCATTTTGTTGGCCTCTAAGGAGGGGAATGCAGAGGAGAGACAGAAAGATAAAGCATGGGAGATGTGGGAAATTAGGGACAATGCCGGCTTAGGGTGAGGCTGTTAAGGTAACTGCCTAAGGCCTCCCTTAAGTCAAGGCTCCTATTATTAGAACTATTAACAAATTATTTTTACACCTCAAGATATTAAACATATTAACTAGTCTTCTTTTCTTAAAAGAAAACTAGCCTTATTTCTTCAATGCCCCTATTATTAGAATTATTAACTAATTATCTTTACACCTCAAAATATTGAACATATTAATGAGTTTTGTTTTCTTTAAAAAAAAAAAATCTTTTTTTTAAAGTTTTAGTCGAAAAATATTCATTTCCCAATATTAATTTTTAGTATTTATTCTTTTTTTCTTCTTCTAAAATTGACTATATATAAAATATATATTTTACGGCTCTAGTGAGATTGGTTTGTAAAAGTAATTATATTTGGGCAATGTAAATGATCAAAGGTATTGAGTTACGGTGAAAAAAAAAAAAAAAGAGGGGGGGGGGGGGGGGGGGGGAAGAGAGAATCAGA
>NW_010356914.1:91854-100119 GCF_000414095.1 Morus notabilis | reverse complement strand
GGGAATCTCGTAAAACAAGCTTACAAGGACGTGTATATACAAAATTTCAACCACCAAATGGAGAACGATTGCCTAGGGGAAAACTGGACAATGATTCTCCAAAAGGGAATACATGAGAAGTGAGAACATCGTTCTTTCCCCTCAAATCACACAAATTATAAATCTACCCTTTCTTCTCAAAAAATGAGGCTCCAGTTTATCCTGCTTTTGAACGGGGGAACTCCTACTTTCTTGTGTAAAACAATCAAAGATACGTGAACAAAATGAAGAATTAAAAAGTAATCATCTTCCCTCGTGAAGATCTTCTGAGAAAACTGCGGTCCGAGAGATGTTGTCATTGTCAAAGGCACTAAGACCTGAAAAGGGACCAGAAGAGAACATCGAAGATGTCCCATCAGACTCAAAGGTTGTTGATGACTGCCTGCAGTTGGGCCGGACATTGGCAGAGGTCATGGAATCCTGGTATTCGGTTACCCGCTGCACCATTTTAAGTGATTGTACAACTTCACCCATTGTGGGCCGTTGGCTTGCCTCGGGAGCGACACAAGCAGCGGCAATTGTGCAAACCCTGACAAAGTCTTCCTTTGGGTACTTGCCTCCAAGCTTCGGATCAGCAAGCTCTTCCAACCGATCCTTGTCTCTGAGTATAGGCCTGGCCTGAAAGTATATGAAACGCACTTGTAATCTTTTTTGTACGTATGATGAAACAAAAAGAACATTAATGACAGACAAAACGAGTAATTAACAAAGGAAATGAGGGAGTGATTTATGAACAACACTAACCCAACTGACAAGGTTCTCCTGTCCAGTTGGTTGAGACATTTCCACAGGCTTCCTTCCGGTGAGTAACTCGAGAAGGACAACCCCATAACTGTAAACATCACTTTTGACAAGTAGATGTCCTGTCATGGCATATTCAGGAGCTACATACCTGTAGATCAATTACATTTTATGTTAACACTTACATCAGTTGAGAGAGTGGAAATAATAAGTTAAGGGGTGTGAGGCCAACCCAAACGTTCCCATAACACGAGTCGATAAATAATTTGTTCTGCCTTCGGGTGCCTGTTTTGCAAGGCCAAAATCAGCAACTTTAGCATGAAAATTGTTCTCAAGTAGAATGTTGGACGCCTTAAAATCTCTGTGTATAACGCAAGGTTGGGAGTCTTCATGCAGGTATGCAAGCCCTCTGGCAGCATCAAGTGCAATCTTCATTCTGGTGTCCCAATCGAGAGGACAATTTACTCCCAAGGGACCTGAGACAAAAGTGGGCCATTGCCGATAATGCGTATTAGAAATATGCTAATAAGCTCATGTGGCTTAAATATCAAAAAAATAAAATAAAATAAAATAATCAAGCGGAAAAAATATGTATCAGAATCAAAATCTTCTAACATGTGATTTGAGAAAAGAACCTACCATGGAGCCAGGATTCCAAGCTCCCATTTGGAACAAGCTCATAGCAAAGTAAGTTTTGTGAGGAATCACGATTGCTATAGTAACCTACAAGTTTCACAAGATTTCGGTGATGCAACCTGCTAAGCATCTCAACCTCAACCAAAAATTCCTTATCCCCTTGTTGCCCCCCACAAGTTAGCCTCTTGATTGCAACAGCGGTACCATCGCTTAAGACACCCTTAAACACTCTGCCAAACCCACCCTCTCCAAGTATGCTTGCAGGTTCAAAATTGTTTGTTGCTTCTTTAAGTTCTTCATATCCCAGAAACCGTGTACTAGTTGGATGGGGAAGAGGTCCTATAACCGGAACTGCATCTACAGTCCTCTGCTTTTCTGGAAACAAAAAACCAATCATGTTAATTAAGATCTCATTAGAGGTGCTTTGCAAAATCAAAATTAGATTTGTGAAGTGTCAATTAAAACCAAAGCCAATGAAACGTTTATGTTAAATTTTTACAGCTCCATGCACCTTTCTTCACCACAGACCTTGAATGTTTTCTCCTCGGATGGTAGTTTAAGTCTGAAAGGTCCACCAATGTGGTATTCCAAAAAGGCATTTGCTTACGACAACTTTATATTTAAGGTACTGACACTTTTAATTTAGCCATGTATTTGTGTAATAATTTGTTCAACGAGATATGCATAACTTTTTTTTTTAGGGGTGATGAAGGAGATATGCATAGTAGATAGTATATAATTTAAATATGTTACCAAAAACAATTGGATGTTGCAAAAAGAAAATTAAGCTATTTGAATGTAAAATTTGAAGTTTGCCTTTGCGCTGGAATGACAAGAAGAAAAGAGATATATTCCACATTACCTGTTTCCATAGGAGGCGCTTTTGTTTTTTCTTGACAAGACATGCATAAACAAGCTATGAGCAATGAGATGATGGCAATAAATAGTACGCCAGCACCAATACCAAGAATAAGAATCAAACTTGAATGCCTCCCTTTGCTAGAAGTACTGGGTGATGAAGAAGCTGACGGGTGATATGGCGGGGCTTTGGTAGGTGATGAAGCAGGAAGGGGAGCTGTGTAAAAAAAAGCAAACATATTATTATTCACAAAATTAATGATTTTGGCCACATGCTACAAGGGGAGCCGTGTAACTAGAAAGTCCATTTTTCTTTCTCAATAATTTTAACAGCAAGTTGAGTATTTTTAGAAGATTTAATGGAAGAAAAATAACAATATCCGCGTAACTAAATTTTAAAAAGCTTTTGAATGGCATGTCAAATATACCTGGAGAAGGAGGTGGAGCCTTAAACCATGTAATATTGAGAAGTTTGTAATCACCCACTAATGTAGAGTTTAGACGAACTCTATGCATGGAAAGTGAAGAGTTTATGGCAGATGCATCACTGGCAGAAAAACTGATCCCTGTGTGTGGAATGATATCCATCGATATATTTAACCTTGACAAGCTCAGAACGTAGAAGTTGATCAACTCAAGTTGAGAAACTCGCAAACGAAGTTGAGAAGCCAACTCTTGTAAGAAAAGATTCCAATTAGGATTTTGTGATACATTTAAAAGAAGAAGGTCAATCTTTATAGGATAAACGCAGTGGCATTCCCGACTCCCAGGTTTCATCACCATATCTGCTTTGCAGCAATCTGGAGGAATAAACAATAAAGATACACAAAATATACATTGGAACCAAAGGAGTTTGGGAAAAAGAATCAAACCGCAGAATTAGTATGTTTACTGTGATAAAGTAGGTAGTTGAGTAATTAATCACAAAGTAACTAATTTCTTTTACAATATAAATAGTAATAAGGGCAAATGAATAATCATATTGGAATTCCCCTTCTTCATGAGAACATTAAGTTAAATAGACAATGATTCAAGCAATAGCAAGAAGTATTAATAATAAGATATATTGATCCAGGTTCCAACTTACTTGAGACAGAAGGAGACAGTGGAGGCTGAGTTAAACCAGAAGGCAACAAACCAATAGCAGACTGCGTTGGAGCAAGATCATTGAAGCCAACAAAGGAAGGTGGTAAGCCACTCCTCTTCATCAAAGGTTCTGAAATATGCGAACTCAAAGGGGGGTGTGTTGGTGATAATTCAACTGGTGAACCAAGTCGCAAAAAATGCTTTCTCCAGGACCCACGAGACAGCGGTACATTGACTGGAAGGGGTAGATCAGGCATGGCCGGTGCCACCTGAGGCGCACCAACTGGAGATTCTGAAGTTGTAAGACGTCGATTGTTTGGTACTTCGGCATCAGTACTTGATATAATGCACCACAAAAGGATCAATTTGATCAACAACCATTGTGGACTTTTAAATATTCCTGCATTTTGCATCCTAAATCAATCAATATAGTATTAAGACAGTCATATAAGTTTATCGTGATTCACAAAGCAATTCCCACATCCAGTTTCACATAATTTCATAGAATATTAATAGAACATAGATCCATAGACAAATACAAATTTATATGATCCGACATCTTTTATTGAAATTTACTAAATGATAACAATTTCAAGCTTTAGAGACAACAAAACTACTCGTGATTGATGAAACAAAAACAAGGTGAGTTTCTTTGCCTTCCTTTTAATTTTTTTTAATTTTTTTCCTGATGTTTACAGTTCCTATAACTACTAAAACCAACAAGCTCCATCAAAAATTCAAAAGTAACCCTAGCTCAAGCAAGTCCAAATTCTAGTCAAACTATGAATCACATTCTCAAAGTTAATTCATGTCTGCCTTTCCGGGAGCTCAAAAAAATTAGAACTTTAACCAGATAAATAGGATAAAACATTTCAAATTAGAGCTTTATTTCATGTTTCACTGCCTACAATTGAAATTTCTCGTCTTCAATCGTCCTTTTCTTCCCCTTCTTTATCCAACAAACTAAAGGTTGTTTCTAGAACTTTATATCCTTTCCGTTTCCCACATTTTCTCGGAAACCAAACGGAACTTTGACCCACTCACAAAAAAAATCAACACTAATCGCAAACAAAGGAAAACAGTTCCAGAAATCGAAATTATAATCACCGGAATCGACAGGACCTGCGAGCGGAGACATCACCGACGACCTCGAACTTCTAGATCTGTGAGAATGGACCAAACCGACGGCGAGATCACGGTGCCAGTGAGCATAAGACTTGAAAAATCCGAAGCAACACTACGAGCTGAAGAAGTATGTGGCGGCGGACGAAGGATGATCCAACGGCGGCGGAATCGTCGCGAAGGTCCGGACTCGGAGCAGTAGTCTCGGACTCAGAATCTCCATAACCGAGCCGAATCGGGAGAAACTGAGTTGAGTGAGCTCCGATAACTCCAACCCGGCGATTAGAGAAGAGAAAGGGAAGAGGTTTGTGACTGTTGGTAAAGATGTCAGATGTCGTTGTGTTTCTTTTTCTTTTTCTTACTCTCTCACCGGTATCAGAGAAGCTTTTTTTTTTTTTTTGGTCTCTTCTTTTCTTTTCCTTTTCTCCTGATTTCTTTCTTCAAAGTGGGAATTTTCTGCTATTTGTTATATTTTTTGTGTGTATTTTTGACGCTCTAAACCCTATTAAACATTAATATTGTTTTTTTTATAATTTAATTCTTACTTTTTCTTGACAAATGATTTCTGAATTTATTTTTTAATAATTTTGATTCTTATAATTATGGAATTAATAGAGGTAATTAAATTAAATTTTATAGAAATATTTACATTCCTTTTTTTTTTTTTAATTTTAAGTTATTGTACATAGAAAGATAATTATTTTATTTACTTCAATAAAATTACAAATTTTCTTTTCTAAAAAAGAAAATTACAAATTTTGGTTTTTTGTATTTCGATGCGTGAGATAGCGGGGAGGCGCACAGGCTTTAATCCGTGGCTAACGTGCGCCGTTAACGGAAAAGTACAAGTTAACGGTTAAAAAGGACAACTGAGGGTGGGTAGTATTATACTCTGCTGCGGCGTACACGGTTAATTCTGTGATCTTCATCATCTATATTCCATGGCGCGTATTAATGATGATTTTTTATTTTTCATGGTAACGCTGATTAAAGCACTTGTTGCCAAACAGCAAAGTAAAATAGAGAATTTATTTTTACTCTATTTTCCCCTACCTGTGGGAAATTATTTAATTTAGCTTTTAGTAAGTAAGAACAATAAATTTAGAAAAGGGACCCAATAGTTATAAATAAATTGAGTCAAATCGTATATGTAGAATAGGGGGCAGGTCCTTATCGCAAAATCAATGTTTCCATTTATTATTACTTAAATTATATACAAACATGAAATTTATTATGATCTAATTTAAATTTGAGTTTTTAATTTAAATTAAAATGTGATTTTATATAATAATTTTTAATTATAATACAAAAATTAAATATAATTTTTTAAAAAAACTTTTAATTATAATAAAATTAAAATTAAAAACTTAAATCCATCAATTTAACGAATTTACAAGTCTTTGAAATCTTGAGGAAGATCCTAAAAAAATGTAATTATCTATAGGTTTCTACTTTCTAGTGTTGACGTGAGCACGTGTCATTAGTCCAGCCACAAATCTTGATTTCTTTTCCCATTTTCTATTTGCCAACAAGGCAAGAATTTCAATCAAGTGACGTAAATGTTTTTTTAAATTATAAGTAGTGACGTAAATGCTTTGATACCCTCACAAGGTTTCTAAACGGTTGGAAATTTTTCTACCAAACGAAGGACCACGTCGGCTTTGAAGTTCATAAGCATGATTATACATTCGTTGAACGCTACTAAATACGTTATTAAATCACGACCTAAACAAATTTGTACGTTGAATAAAAATAAGGTATTGCTTACTTCAACGATTAGAGGAATATTTGGTTGGAATATTCAAATTATGATTTGAATTATGATTTATGATTCGTTACAGTATTTTCTCTTACAAAAAATACTCATAAATCGAAAATGGTTCTAATCACATGATTCTAATCCATGAACCAAATATCTCCTTAAATTATTGATTTAATTTAAATTGTGATCATTTGAGTCGTAGTAAAAAGTCAAGATGACTCTCTTTAATTTTCTAACTAAACGTGTTTTTGGATCTTTGATCCTCATTTGAATTCTAGATTTAGAAAAAAATAGATAATTTATTTTATGAACATTCACCTCTTATTCTTAATAAATATTATTTTATTAGTGTAATTATTTAACTAAAAAGGTTATAAATCAAGAATAAATAGTAAAAATCTTAATTTATGCACTTTTAAGAAATATTTATCGAGATTACTCTTGAATTTGATGGTTTAAATAGTTCAAACAAACACAGACTAAGTTTTTTTTAATTTTTAATTTTTTTATATTTAATTTTTGTGTGTTTTTGAAAAAATATATTTTTCTCACTTTACTTTATAATAATTTTTTCGCATGTATTTCTATTTTATTTTTTATTAATTTCTTTAAATATATTCATATTTAATTATTTTTCGTGTAATTTATATAATATCAAAAGTTATTTTTACACATATTTATTTTTTAAAATAAATTTAAAAATTTTTAAATAATTATATAAATAAATTTATCGTTATTCAAAAAATAATAAATTTGTGAGGTATTTATAACAAGACAATACGATGCGGAGCATGTTAAAAAACTAGTATATATAAGTGCAAAATTGGATGTCATTTTACTTTTACAAAAAAAAAAAAAAATGATTACAATAAAACATGTAATATAGCAGTTTCGAATATACACGACATGTAAGTTTATTTTTCACTTTTCAGCTTAAACGACGAGTTATTGCTTCGAGGCAAAAACGTCAATGGCACTTCTTTTCCTAATACACACATGATTCGCTTTCATCTTCAACATAAACGACATGTTGGTTGCCACGAGGAAAATAACGACATGAAGGAGAAAAGACACGTCGTTTTACTCTTTCAGTGGCGCGTAGGAAATAGAACCTGGGCTGGGCTGGGCCGGGCCATGCCCACAAAAAGGCCCAATCAAGGTAATTAGGTTCGCTCCTGGATTTACGATCCGAGTGCCCGACTTGTACTTTCATAGTCTGCCGGAACTCACGAGTCCCGACCGTGACCTTCTTCTAGCTTTTACAATGTTCTGATTTTTCCGATTTCCCAAAAAAAAAAAAAAAAAAATCCTAACTTGTCGACCTTATTTCGCTTTTTCAGAGCAACACAACAGCTTCCAATTCTTCTATCGCAGAAGAAATCGAGCTAGGGTTCAGCATCCAAGCAATTTATCTTCTCTAATGGCGACCTAGGGTTTTGGTTTTCGTTTCCTGGTTTTTATCTTCCATTGAGACTAAAAGGAGAAAATTCACCAGAGAGAGAATTAAAGCTATGTCGAAGAGGAAGTTCGGATTCGAAGGCTTCGGCATAAACCGCCAGTCCACTTACAACTTCGAGCGCTCTCAGCAGCAAGCTCCTCAGCGACTCTACGTCCCTCCTTCTTCTCGCGGCCATGGCCACGACAACTACGAGGACACCGACCTTGACAACATCGATTACGACGAGAATGATGCCGCCAAGGACACTGGCGACGCCGGTGATGGCGGCGGCGGCGCGGACGACGAGGTTGATCCGCTTGATGCGTTTACAACTTCGAGCGCTCTCAGCAGCAAGCTCCTCAGCGACTCTACGTCCCTCCTTCTTCTCGCGGCCATGGCCACGACAACTACGAGGACACCGACCTTGACAACATCGATTACGACGAGAATGATGCCGCCAAGGACACTGGCGACGCCGGTGATGGCGGCGGCGGCGCGGACGACGAGGTTGATCCGCTTGATGCGTTCATGGCGGGAATTCACGAGGAGATGAAGGCGGGGCCACCGCCAATGGGGAAGGGGA
>NW_010356914.1:64383-91385 GCF_000414095.1 Morus notabilis | reverse complement strand
AGGGGGGCCCCCCCGCCAATGGCGAAGGAGAAGGCGGATAAGTACAAGGACGATGAAGAGGACGATCCAATGGAGAGCTTCCTTAGGGCTAAGAAGGATATTGGCCTGACGCTGGCTTCGGAGGCGCTTCACGCCGGCTATGATTCTGACGAGGAGGTTTACGCGGCAGCGAAGGCGGTCGACGCGGGGATGCTAGAATATGATTCGGATGATAATCCTGTGGTCACCGATAAGAGGAAGATCGAGCCAATTCCGGCTTTGGATCACAGTTCGATCGATTACGAGCCTTTTAATAAGGATTTGTACGAGGAGAAGGATTCAATATCTGGTAAGTACTCAAAACAGAGTATTTGTTCCTTATTAGTTTTAATGTTAAGTTAGCACATTTTTTCAGACTAAATTGCAAAATTGAAATTCTTAAAAGAGAGTTTGGTATTGGGGCATTACTAAAATTCTGATTCTAGTTGGGAATAACGTTTTCAATAATGTCTCAGTTTGCTCTCATAATAGGCTGGATTAGAATGAAGATCAACCTTTTTTTCTGAAGAAGGAAAAGAAGAAAAATGATTATCAACAACTTGATGATTATCTAGCAAAGAATGATAACAAACATGTGAACCTGTAGTGTTATGTTTAAAGTTTCAAGCTTTATCATGTTATGTTTCATTAGTAACTCATAAGATTTTGATAGGAACCAAATCGAGAGAGAGAAAGTTTCAAGCTTTATCATGTTATGTTTCATTAGTAACTCATAAGATTTTGATAGGAACCAAATCGAGAGAGAGAAAGTTTCAAGCTTTATCATGTTATGTTTCATTAGTAACGCATAAGATTTTGATAGGAACCAAATCGAGAGAGAGAGAAGATCAACCTTTTTTTCTGAAGAAGAAAAATGATTATCAACAACTTGATGATTATCTAGCAAAGAATGATAACAAATATGTGAATAAGATAGGCATTGAGCTTTCGAGAGGCTCAATTCTCTCCTCAAGGAAATACTTCCATTCACTCACAGATTGCCCCCCTACACCCTACGCAACTTGCTATTTATTCCATTACATAACTCATGCCCCCAACTAACAGAACACAGATCCCCATGACATCAGCAATTTCCCAAAATTAGCCCTCGGGTACCAACTGATTTACCCCCCTCACGAGCTTGGCACGCCTGGCAAATGTAAACCGAATGGGAGGCTTAACAGATTTCTAATCTTATTTATTTTTTGTCTGATATTGTTATTGTTCCTCAGGGATGAGTGAGCAAGATGTTGCTGAATATCGAAAGAGCTTGGCCATTCGGGTGTCAGGTTTCGATGTACCAAGGCCAATTAAGACATTTGAAGATTGTGGATTTTCTCTGCAACTCATGAATGCTATCAAGAAGCAAGGCTACGAGAAGCCTACATCAATACAATGCCAAGCTTTACCCATTGTGCTTTCTGGGAGGGATATTATTGGTATAGCAAAAACTGGTTCAGGTAAGACTGCTGCTTTTGTCCTTCCAATGATTGGCCATATCATGGATCAGCCTGAACTTGAGAAAGAAGAGGGTCCAATTGGAGTAATATGTGCACCCACTAGAGAACTGGCACACCAGATATACTTAGAGTGCAAGAAATTTGCAAAACCTCATGGGATACGTGTCTCTGCTGTATACGGCGGTATGTCCAAACTGGATCAGTTCAAAGAGTTGAAGGCGGGATGTGAAATAGTTGTTGCTACTCCTGGGAGATTGATCGACATGCTGAAAATGAAAGCACTTACAATGTCAAGGGCAACTTACTTGGTACTTGATGAGGCTGATCGGATGTTTGACCTTGGATTTGAGCCACAGATTAGGTCCATTGTTGGTCAGATTCGGCCAGATCGTCAAACCCTACTATTTTCTGCAACAATGCCACGTAAAGTTGAAAAGCTGGCTAGAGAGATTCTTACTGATCCTGTAAGAGTTACTGTTGGGGAGGTGGGAATGGCCAATGAGGATATTACTCAGGCTGTTCATGTGATTCCTTCTGATGTTGAGAAGTTACCCTGGCTTCTTGAAAAGTTACCTGGAATGATTGATGAAGGTGATGTTCTAGTGTTTGCTTCAAAAAAGGCCACAGTGGATGAAATTGAATCGCAGTTGGCTCAAAGAGGTTTCAAAGTTGCAGCTCTTCATGGTGATAAAGACCAGGCTTCCCGAATGGAAATCTTGCAAAAATTTAAATCCGGCATCTACCATGTTCTTATTGCAACTGATGTTGCTGCTCGTGGTCTCGATATCAAGTCAATCAAGTCGGTTGTGAACTTTGATATTGCAAAAGACATGGACATGCATGTTCACCGTATTGGTAGAACAGGTCGTGCTGGTGACAAAGATGGCACTGCATACACCCTTATAACACAAAAGGAGGCTCGGTTTGCCGGTGAATTGGTCAACAGTTTGATTGCTGCTGGTCAGAATGTGTCAGTGGAGCTTATGGATCTTGCTATGAAGGTAGCGTCTCATTAGTATCTAACACTTTCAAATGTGATATAAATCTGTTTTGGTTTTGTTTTAAAATGAGTTATCTTCATGTCCTTTGAACAATAAAGTAGTATACCTATAGCTTTCCATCTTATTGCAGTTATGTTTTATGTTTTGACCCAAACCAGTGTTTGTGTGTGTCAGTTGCTGGATTATAACACACAAACATGTGCTCACTCACATATTGCTAAGATGTTATTAAATATGTTTTTATCTTAAATCATCAGGATGGAAGATTCAGGTCCAAACGTGATGCAAGAAAAGGAGGTACCATTCTTAGTTTGTTATCACCACATTGTAACTGCCATTTTATTTGGGTATTTTGCAAAATAAGAGAGTTGTCTTTGCTTGGTCTATAGCAAACTTGTTTGAGTAGTCCTCTATAACATTTTTTATATGATGTTTAATATCTCGTGCAGGTGGGAAAAAAGGTAGAGGACGAGGTGGAGGTGGAGGTGGAGGTGGAGGTGGTGGTGGTGGTGGTCGGGGTGTTCGTGGAGTAGATTTTGGTTTGGGAATAGGTTATAATCCAGAATCTAACAATGCTTCGCCACAAGCTGTTCCTAGTCGATCTGCAGCAGTAAATTCTCTGAGGACGGGAATGATGACTCAATTCAAGAGCAACTTTGTTGCTGCTTCTTCAAACTCTCAGAATCAGGGATCAAGTAACTATTCGAGTGCACCTACCAACAATAGACCAGCCTTAGCTGGCTTTGTCTCAGGTGGTTCCATCGGTGGTGATATCTATAGAACTCAGACAACAAATTCAGTGAGTTCTGTCCCAACGTCTGGGATAAGCACCTCCTCTAGTCAGAACTCCAGCGGGAATAATCAGAAGAGCTCGGAAAGGTTAGTTACTTAGTTATGTCCTTAACGGTATCTTTTTGGGGTACATGCAACTAATAAATGTTGCTGATCAATTCATTTGCTGTTCTTGTTGCAGTTCTACAGATAGACCTAGAGAAAGGCGAAGGTCCTCTGGTTGGGACCGTTAAATTCCATTTAATGGTTCTTCTCAACATGAAGATTTTGTTTATGTTCTCTCTTTTTGTCATCTAGGTCAGTTCTTTGAATTTCTGTACAATTATTTATGCTTGGTGAGTTATGTAGTTATTAACCGTTTATTATTTTTGGTATTTTGTTTTTTCTTCTCCGTTTCAGCTAATTATATATCTTTAGCAGCCCAGCAATCAATATAAGAATTTTGTTATTTGTAATTTGTAGTAAGAAATCTGGATAAAGAAATCATCATCGCCAATTATATGAATGACCCTTTCAGATAACGTTCTTTGTACAAATGGTTGCGTTTCCTGCACAAAGTTGTTACTTCTAGTTTTTTGAGACACAAGTATATAAATCTGTAAACATTAAGAAGTTATGTCAGTTTGTAACCTCGCAGTGATTCAGTTAAATATAACAAACTGGATCGGCCGAGTATAATATTACGCCATTCAAGAGGCCATCATTACATTTCTGAAAGCTAGAAATTATGTACAACTTATGATTCCCAACACAATGTGGGAAAATGTAACAAAAATAAACAACTTCAAGCCTTGGGGCATCGCTGATCAGCAGTTCTGTTACTGGCAAGTTCTCTTCGTCTAGTGGCATTGGGGCATATCTCCAAGCAAGGCTCCTTAAGAATGGCATCATATTGGGGCAGTGGAGGGTTCACACCAAATTTGAACTGCCATACAAGATTTTTAAGGCGATTAGCTATCACTTGATCAGATTTGTCCAAAATCGTTTCTATTCAAAATCCCAAGACTAGCCAATTCATCAGCACAATCTTCGTTTTACTAAACTATCCCATCTAAACAAGAAACAAATGAATAAATAGGCATTGCGTGGAAATAGATAGTGGGATACCTGGCAGCTATAGTCGGTGAAGTTTGGCTCCATTAGAAGAGGAACACCCATGTAATCCTTGAAGAAAGACTATAAAACGGAAAAAAAAAAAAAAAAAAAAAACCCTAATGGAATAAGAACCAGCTTGCTTGAAATAGTTTTTACTTGTAAATTCCATGAGTAAAACAAAATATGACTTTTCAATTAGCGTTTAGATTCATTATTATAAAAAGAACTTAATGAGACAAAACTACTATTTAATCTTATTAATAAACAACAAGAATATTATAGCAGAGAGTTTATAAAGTCATCTAAACTATGGTACGAGTTTTAAGATATTCTTAACATAAGTTCTCCTTAACAGAGTTTTGAAAGCCCTGCCAAACCGGCTCTATATTCAGGTTTAACAAATTGTTGTTTCCTCAATAATCGAACTGACCTGCGTAGGAAGCCTACAAGTATTAATGCAAATCCCCACACATTTGCTTTCTTCTAAGTACTTGCATTTCTCAACAAACACCTACAATGCCAAAAATACCCCCAACATGAGAACCATATATTAGTTAGGGCCCATTTAGTTCGCTGATTCGAGTTGAGATGTAACAAAAAAGTTAGATGTGATTGTTTCTGATAGCTTTTTACTGTAGCAAAACTCGAATTATAAAATTGAATCGGTGAAATGAACGAGGTATTAATAATGAATTCTGATAGACCAAATTCCAAACTCACTCACCCCACTAGCGCATGAGGTTCCATCAGGTAGATCCACAGAATTAACAGTGCATCTTCCCATTAGCCATTGACAAGTAAGTGCCGTCACTCTTGCTTGAATTCACATATCCAAGAACAACCAAATTGTGAATTGTAATTCATACATATATTCACATCAGAATATAAATAAATAAATAAATAAATAAATAAAACACTTATGATATAACATGAGCTTTGTTGAAAAAACCTATTTAGAGAGACATAATTGGTCCAACTGATAATTAACTAAGAATTAATATTAACAATATTAGAAGTAATTAAGTTGGTCCAACTGAACTTACCGACCATAACGGCAGCCACTTTTCCACCTGCCAGGGGTGCTACAAGCATTTTATACAGCTCCAACAGCCATGGTGGAAATAACGATCTCAATATTCGTACCTACAGCGTATTTATAATACTAATATAAGCCCCAAAATAAAATGAATTGTTCGATTGCCATATTTGCTGGTAAACAAAAAAAAATCTCAAATATATATTGCTTGATAAACAGAAAAAACAATTTACTATAAAATATATATGATATATATATATATATATATGTACCGCTGCTTCTGTAGTGTTAGAATTGGATTTGCTTTTCATCACAAGATGGTTTGCAACTTCTATAAGTCCACCGTATCCGGCCTTGTCTGAATCCCATCCAACCTCCTATACAACATCGTAGCAACCAACTCATCACACATATGATGTTTAACCTTTTTTTTTCTTTCTAATTTTTGGCTCAAATGAAGAAGAGGAAAAAGGGTGGGGATGGATTGGAGCTTGGAGATGAAAATGAAATTACCTGCACCATTTTGTCACGGAACAAGTTGAGGAACAAATCATCAAAGACTCCAGGTTTGTATTCGAGCTTCGGAACCGCGCTTTCATGTCTTACCTGAGAGATTGGAATGACAAAATTCTCATTTTAGATGAAAGGGAAAATGAGAGTGCAGTGGCATGAGAAGAGAGAGGAGAGAAGAGTGAGTGGCACCTGTTGTGGTGGAGGTGGAGGAGAAGAGGAGAAGTAAAGGCGAAAGGAATGTTTAAATTTATGGGGATGAGGATGAGGAGGATTGTTGAAGTTGAGAGGACGAAGATGATGATGATGATGATGATGAGCCACTGCTTCCATTTCCAACCTCAGCCACCACCAAGTCCGACCATTCGCTGACTGCTACTGGGAATTGGGGCACTTACAATATCCAAATAAGCAAATAATATATATATATATATATATATATTATTTTTTTTGGGAAAAGAAAAAAAAAAACAACATTGGCAAAGACACTGCTGCGTGTTTTAGAGGGAAAAACGGCAATAATCGGAAACCAACATAGTGGGAAACGACACGGAGTTATAAATTAAAATTTAAAACCACTGCAACGGCATAGAATGACAACAGAAATCACAAAAGTCAAGTACAGAACATTTCGAGAAATAAAAAATAAACAAAGTAAACGACATTAATCAGAAAACGACAACATGCTCAAAAAACGTCAACAACCGAAAACTTGCATGATCAGAAACGACAGCACCTTCTAATTTGATAAGAACTTGTACCCCAACAATGCCTCGAAAGACGACAACAAAACGTCTCAAACAAACATCAGCTATAGAAAATACATGAAAGAAGGAACGACAACAATCAATTAAAACGACAATTAATACATGAAAACGACAACTCAAAGAAAAACGACATGAAACAACTTCGAAGACAACAATGTCCATGTTTTCACTTTTCAAGAAGAAGAAATCCTGTTAAACCCAACAAGCCCTCTCTCTAGAGAGAGGGGAAAAGCGGAAGGAGAAGTAATCTTTAATCTCTGCCGAAATGAACAATACTCGGCGCGTAATCTCCTCCGCAACCGCAAGGCGCGTCGGTAGGCAGCTGTCAGAGCCGGCGGCGCCTCCAGGACATGGGGAATGCCTGTACCGAAGGCTGTCGGGTGTGAAAGCGACGGGAGGCAGCATTAGGAAGATGCTAAACGAGTATGTGATGGAGGGCAATGTCGTCCTCAATTACGATCTCTGGCGATGCCTCAAGGAGCTTCGCAAGTTAAGGAAGTTCCATTCTGCTCTTGAGGGTCCAATTTCGATCCCTTTCTTTCAAACTCTTACAATATATATACATATATATATATATATAATATTTGTTGTTGCAGAAACACTGTATGTGATGACTATGATGTAGAATGTGTTGAGGTGTTTTTAATGTTGGAAAATTTCGAAGAGCTATTTTTGTTTTGAGGTCGTTTTATTGAATTTTCTAACTATTTTAACTGAAATTTGTTTGTGGAAGACTAGAAGAGAAAAGGCAATTATGCATGAGAAATGTTGTGTTAAGCTTGTTTAATACTATTTTACAAAAAAGTTCACTGGTGACAGTAAATTACGATAAATATGTAAAGTTTTTAATTTTTGCAAACAAGCTTATTTTACAAAAAAGTTGGTGACAGTAAAAATCATGATGAATATGTAAAGTTTTAATTCTTGAAAGAATTTTTGTCCAGTTACAAACTATAACATTGTTCTGCTGTTCAGTTCATGATTACTTGAATGCAGATAATGGAATGGATGGGGGTGAGGAAGATCAATTACTCTCTCACTGATCACGCAAGGCGTCTGGATCTTATCTCCAAAACCAAAGGGATTGCGGCAGCGGAGAATTACATGAGCAATCTCCCACCATCAGCAAAGAACAAATTTAGTTATGGGGCTCTTTTGAATTGCTATTGCGTGGAAACAATGGAAGACAAAGCATTAGTAGAGCTCTTTCGGAAGATGGAGAAATCGGGGTTTATTTCAAACGCTTTTCCTTTCGCCAATCTCATGACAATGTACATGAAAATGGGCAAATCTGAAAATGTTCCCGTTCTAGTACAGGGAATGATAAAGAGGAATGTGTATCCGAGCACCTACGTTTACAATGTTTTGATGCAAAGCTACGCGTCCCTGAACGATATTCCAGGAGTTGAAAGAGTTCTGGCTGAGATTGAAATCTTAGATGAAAGCAAGTGCAATTGGACAATATATAGTAACCTTGCTACAATCTATATGAAGGCTGGACTTTTAGAGAAAGCTACGGTTGCTCTTCGAAAGGTAGAGTGTGAGTTGAAACCCGGGCCGCGTGAAGCGTACCATTTCCTATTAAGCCTCTATGCTGGGATTGGTCAACTCAGTCACGTTAATAGGGTATGGAAAACCCTGAATGAGGTTTATCCGACATGCAACAACATGAGCTATCTTGTCATTCTTCAAGCTCTTTCTAAGCTCGATGATTTTGAGGGCATGAGGAAGTGTTTTAAGGAGTGGGAGTCTAGTCATTCCTATCATGATATCAGGTTTAGGAATGTTGTTATAGGTGCTTACCTTCGTCACGGCATGGACAAAGAGGCAAAGTTGCTCTCTGAAGATACCGAGAAGAGGTTTAAAGGGCCTTTCGTCAAAAGTCGGGAAGAGTTCACGTTTTTCTTCTTGGAGAGTCATCGAACGGATTTAGCTCTTAGCTATTTGGATGACAATGTTTTTGAGGCCAAGGATGGTGGATGGCATCCACCCCCATCACTAGTAAATGCCTTTTTGAACTGTTTTGAGGTAGAGAAAGACGTTCCTAGTGCTGAAAGGCTTCTTAACATTCTGAAGCCCTTTCGCTGACTCAGTTCGGACCATTACAAATTGTTGCTTAAGATTTATGTGGCTGCTGGCAAGTTTGCTCCGGATATGCGTAGAAGATTGGAGGAAGATGGTGTTGAAATTAGCTGCAATATTGAGGAGTTGCTTCAAAGGGTGTGCCCTGACTAGAATAGTTTTGTTTAAGCTCTGTAATTTCAAATACATTGTAAAGTAACATAATTTTTGAAGAATAATCCCTGAATATTGAGTTGATTGTGTAATTAGTTCTTAATGCTCTTTCCATTTTTAGAGTGATTGGTTGTAATATAGGTATGCACATATTATGTGGGTTAATTATAGGGGATTGATTGGTTACCTAATTTGTACCCTAATTGATGCTAATTGATTGATTGACAGATTGTATTCTTAAAATCATTCCTATATATACTCATGTACAACTCAAAGTATCAGTGAATATGAATGTGTTCCTGATCCGTGGAATTAGGCAAGTTGCTGAACCACGTACAACTTTGTGTTCTTCTTCTCTTCTGCCTCTTCTCATTTGTTCTAATTTTCAAGGTAATCTTTGGTGGCTCTTCTTTGATGGAACGCTTTTGAAGGGTTAAATTGGCTGGAATGTTCAGATTAATCTTATCACCTTACATGACGCCATTCAGCTCTGAAAAATATAAAGGAATGAAGAAAATGGCATCCGAAATTAACAAAAAAGAATACACACATTTATACTCTGTTGTTGGGAAATCTACTTGAAAGCGAATAAGAAACTCAGTAAAAAGGAGGTAAATATGTTGTATAACCATGAGTTTCCCAAAGTTTAAGATCTACCTTTTGTTTTAACTATGATTTTAGATTCATTTGCTTAAATATTCTTCTCCAGACAAGGCGAAATGGGGCGCTTTTAAATCTCATTGATTTCATTTTCAAATCATATTTTTATTACATTATTTTTTCTCATAAAAATTCACATTTAATTTTTTATTACAGTATTTTTTCTCAAATAAATTTAATTTTTAAATTAAGTTCTTAATTCGAACAAGCGAAACAAACGGGACCTTAAAATATCCAATAAGCAAACAAACAAGTTAAAAAAATTTTAAAAAAAAGAAACATCGGTGAAGACGCTGCCATGTTTTTGAGAGGGCTAAACAGCAATAAAAAGAAAGCGACGTCGTCGGAAACGACACTTTCCACTAAAAGACAACATGAAATAGGAAACGACATTAATCGGGAAACGACAACATGCAAAAAACGGAAAACCTACATGACCAGAAACGACGCCACCTTTGAATTTGTTAAGACCTTAAACCTCAACAATGACTTAACAACGACAAAAATCTCAAAAAACAACATCAAAAAGTCCCAAACAAAACATCAGCTATGGAAAATACATGGAGTAAGAAACGACAACAAACAGAGAAAACGACAACTATACATACAAACGACATCAACAAGTGCGCAAGCGGCAAGACAACTCAACAACTACGTCAAAAAAACAAACTCCAGTGTTCTCAGATCAGAGAGAGGGAAAAGAGGAGAGAGGGAGGGAGAAGTGATCTTAATCTCAACAAAAAATGAACAATACTGGGCGGGTAATCTCCGGCGCAAGGCGGTTCGGAATCGGAAAACAGATCTCTACGACGGCGGCGGCGGCTCCGGCGGGAAATGGGGAAAGCCAAAGCCTGTACAGAAGGCTGTCGGGTTTGGGAGCGACGGGAGGCAGCGTTTGGAAGACGCTTAACGAGTACGTCATGGAGGGTAATGTCGTCCGCAAGTACGAGCTTTGGCAATGCGTCAAGGAGCTTCGCAAGTTCAGGAAGTTCCGCTCTGCCCTTGAGGTAGGTCCCAATTCCGAATTCCTTTTGTTTCTTTCTTTCAAGCTGTGATTTTTCTTTTTTCTTCTATTTTGGATTTTCTGTAGAGAAAATCAGCATCACAATATGTAATTTTGGTTCTTCTTCCGAGTTTTCTGTTTTAACTGGAATTTATTTGTAGAAAACGTGAAAAGGAAAAGGTAATTATGCAAAAGGGATATTGTGTTAAGCTTGTTACTACCAAAAAAAGAATTCACTAGAGGTGACAATAAAATAAAATTATGATAAATACTTTGTAAAGTTATAATTTTTTTTTTTTTTTATACCTAGTTACAATATTGTTCTGTTGTTTTTTTTTCTTCTCATGATTACTTGAATGAAGATAATGGAATGGATGGAGATGAGGAAAATCAATTATTCTCACAGTGATCACGCGATGCGTCTGGATCTTATCTCCAAAACCAAAGGGATTGCGGCCGCGGAGAATTACATGAGCAATCTTTTGTCATCAGAAAAGAACAAATTCAGTTATGGGGCACTTTTGAATTGCTATTGCATGGAAACCATGGAAGACAAAGCATCGGAGCTCTTTGGGAAGATGGAGGAGTTGGGGCTTGTTACAAACGCTTTGCCTTTCGCCAATCTCATGACAATGTACATGAAAATGGGCAAACCTGAAAAAGTCCCCTGCATAGTACAGGGAATGATGAAGAGGAATGTGTATCCGAGCACCTATGTTTACAATGTTTTGATGCAAACCTACGCGTCCTTAAATGATTTTGTAGGAGTGGAAAGAGTTTTGGCTGAGATTGAAATGTTAGAGCAAGGCAAGTGCAATTGGACAACATATAGTAACCTAGCTACAATCTATGTGAAGGCTGGGCTTTTTGAAAAAGCTATGGTCGCTCTTCGAAAGCTAGAGTGTACGATGAAACCCGGGTCGCGTCAAGCGTTCCATTTCCTAATAAGCCTCTATGCTGGGATTGGTCAACTCGGTGACGTTAATAGGGTATGGAAAACCCTGAATGAGGTTTATCCAACATTCAACAACATGAGCTATCTTGTCATGCTTCAAGCTCTTTCTAAGCTCGATGATGTCGAGGGCTTGAGGAAGTGCTTTAAGGAGTGGGAGTCTAGTTATTCCTGTCATGATATCAGGTTGACGAATGTGGTTATAGGCGTTTACCTTCGTCACGGCATGCACAAAGAGGCGGAGTTGCTCTTTGAAGACACCATAAAAAGGTTTAAAGGGCCTTTTGTTAAAACTCGGGAAAGGTTCATGTTTTTCTTCTTGGAGAACCGTCGAACGGATTTAGCTCTTAGCTATTTGGATTCCAATGTTTCTGAAGCCAAGGATGTCGAATGGCATCCACCCCCATCACTAGTAAGTGCCTTTTTGAGCTATTTTGAGGAAGAGAGTGATGTTCATAGTGCTGAAAGGGTTGTCGACATTCTAAAACCTTTTCGCTGTCTCAATTCGGACCATTACCAATTGTTGTTGAAGATTTATGTGGCTGCTGGCAAGATTGCTCTGGATACGCGTAGGAGGTTGGAGGAAGTTGGTGTTGAAATTAGCTGCGAAATTGAGGAGTTGCTTCAAAGGGTTTGCCCTTATTAGATTAGTTTTGTATAAGCTCTGTAATCTTGAAATGCATTATAAAATATTTTTGGCAAAAAATCTTTGGTGGCATTTCTTGGTGGAATGCTTTTGAAGAGTTAAATTGCAATGGAATATTCAGGTTAATGTTATCACCTCACGTGACGCTATTTTTAACTCTTAAAACTATAGGAATGGAGAAAATGGTAATCAAAATTAACAAATAAGAGTATACACACACATCCTTTTGTTCAAATGAGAAACCCGGTAAAAAAAAGTCATACATGTTGTAAAACCAAAAGTTTCCCACGGTTTAAGATCTACCGTTTGTTTTAGCTAAGATTTAAGATTCCTCTCTTCTACTAAGAATTCCAGCGAAAAACCCAAAGATATTCTTGTCCAAACAAGGCGAAAAGAGGACTTCTATTTCTGAAGACCCAATACCATGAGGAAGAAAAAAGGTATTATTACATCTAATCGAGAGGTTATTATAGACAAACTGAAAATGAGAAATGTAACAGAAAACAAATAGAATGAAACAGACCCAAGTATTAAAATTAAGAACTACATGAATTGTACAATTCCAAAACCACCCCCATAGTGCTATCCTACAGATTTTCCATTGGTGTGAAGGGGACTGTTTTTGGTCTGAAAAGCACCCAGTATCCCACAAATACAGATGCGCATAAAGAGACTACTGACAATAGAAGAGCAAAAACACCAGAAGCATTCACTGAGCCAGTTGTTCTAGTTGTTACAATAGAGCTTCCAGAAGGGATATCCAAGGATATCCAATCGCAGCCAACAGAATAGTGTCCTGAGCCATGCCATGGTAGTCCCTCCAGTGGATACCAAAACGCAACTGACATCTTACTCGTTCCACTGATCTTGAATTGAGCATCCTGCATTAAACAGGTAACAGATATGAATATCAATTCCAACTCTAGTCCCACTGTAATGTTTTGGTTTGAATTTGCATGGCAAATACAAGAGGGAAATGGAAATAATTGACTGCCGTTGTTTTCATGAAGCCATTAGAGAAAGAGAAACAAAAATTCAGCACAAATGTCTTAGGTTTGCACATCATCAATAAATACCTTTTAGGTTTTTCTTTTTTCCAAATTAAAGTTTGTTAATCAGATAAAGGAGAGATATTTATCATTCAATTAGAATAATCTCTGGACATGCATATTGAGTCTTGGATCTTTGGTCCTTTATCTTCTTTGTTTGATGGAAAAGCAAAGAGAAAGATCAATCGACTGATAGCTCGAACCAACTTGTTAAACGAGTATCAGAAAGTTATACCAAAAAGAACAGATTAGGGCTGTCATCAAAGTTACTAAAAATATAAAGGTAAGAAGAAGACCTGTTGAAGACGATCTAGTGTTCTCAAAGGCCTCGAGAATTCAAAGTAGTATGTGCCTTTTTTACCATCTTTTGCATATGGACTGTCATCCTCCACAAAACCTGCACGAGGCCGACCGAGTATGTAAATACGAACACATGAACCTTAAAAGCCTACTAAATTACTGTCAATTGTTGAAAGGGGAAAGCAATAGATAATAATAATAGAGATCCATATATGGAAAGCGTTAGAGCAACATATGCAGACCGTTTGCAAATGATTGACAGTGCATAATTATCGCATGCCCGGATCGTTCAGTTAAATTAAAGGGCTCTATTATGCAGGTTAACTTTCCTCCTTCGGTTGTTTAGATCATATTTTTCATGTTTCAACAAAAGGCCATCTAAGCCTGAGCTGAATAAGGTCTGTGGTACTAGGTATTAGAGTTAGTAATTAGTATTTAGTTAAAGAGTATAATTGACTAGAGGGTCATTTGTTAGCATTGGGTTAGAAGGCAGTTATTAGTACTATGGGATGAGGAGGCTTAGGTCTGATTTTGGGATTCATTTGGGGCTTTGGAAACGAAGATTAGGGAGAGCTGGTGGTCTCTAAAATACCACCATTGTTAGAGTTTATGGGTTTTATTGTACCGTTCTATCATTAATTCAATAACAATTCATTCTTCTTATTCATCAGTTTGTTAGAGATAGCTAGGTTTCTATCAAGGTCAAAAGTAATAGCTGACTTAACCTAACTATATATTTTTTAAAAAAAGTACACTACTTTACCTGAGTTAAGATTGAAGCCGCTATGCCACCATGCACCTTTCCAATCGTTCTGGGAACGAGAATCATTTCCTGAAAGTGTAGATATCACCACTATAAGTAATTGTAATAAGAACACAGAAAACAACATAAATGAAGAGACACTGCACTTCCTAGGGAGATCGAGGAAAGGATCAGAAGGGCCCGTGAATATGATAATTAATAAAGTATAACCAGAGAATGCGGTAAGTGTTCTATTTGTATTACAACATATATATATATATATGAAGTTGGAGTCTGTTAGATCCTAGGGTTTCTATCACCGGAAAGTAGACAAGAGACAAAAGGAATCGAGAATCAGTTATTCTTATTACACTGAGGGACCTTTTGAATACAATTCAGCAGTTCTTCGAGGGACTGCAAACCTCCCCCCAGCTGGCTAATTGGCCTAGCTAACCCTTTACTCACTAATTCCGTACCTCACCAATCCACTCTTCCCCTATTTATATCCCTCCCCTTTCCCCTATTCTGTTGTAACCAACTTTTCCCCCCTAACTAACCGCCTGAATGGTTACATTTTATTAACCTACTAACACGTACAGCCGTTTCCCCCTCCTAACAAACACCTGTCTTACCAAGGGTCTGGTCTTATCAGAGTCCACCTCTGCATCTCAAGGGCAGGCGAGAGAATATAAGTTATTAAGCTTCATATAGGTTTAGCAATTTAAAATGTTGATGACAAATAATTCTCACAGATTGAATAATGAAAAGTGAGCCAGAAAATTTTGAAACCAATTTCTGCTGGATTTCGTCTACACAATAGAAAGACTTGAGATTGAGTGAGATGCATTTTCTTGATCTGTCTTAACTACTCTCCTTCTTGAAGTTGCTTATTTTTCTGTTTCATTTTTCATTAGGTCAATCCCCGTTTATTAGCAAGCAACATATCTGCATGCTATTAGGGGTGTGTGTGTGCACGCACGCAGGGAAGAAGAGTAAAAAGGACGGAAGATCTAGCAATGAATTAGTTTGATTCGAAAAGTACCTGAAGGACCATTTCCATCTAGGTATCTGCAATGTGGATTCCAAGCATAAAGATCAACCAGATGACCAAATCTGTTCGCAGAAGACGTACCAAATACCACGAGTTAAAAACAAATATCAGAAGAGGTACAAGGTTAAAAAATGGCTTGAATAGTGAACAAAAATCAGAATCCTTTAACCAAATGTTTGTTCTGCTGCCGTAATCGTAATTAAAAAAAAAAAAAAAGAAAAAAGTTCTACTACGCCACCTGTCACCCCCGCTTCCCTCCGCGTTGTCTACCGGATTGCGACCATAAAGCCTTCCAGGAATAGCATTTCCAATTGAGAAGTGCATGATGTCAACTTCATGGCCCTTACAAGTCTTGTTAGTGCAAGAACTAACTCCTTCCTTACAGCCGCCCATCTACCAACATGAAAAAAACATTATTCTATTTATTTAAATTCTAGAGCACGATAAAGAACAAGATAGGAAAGAGAAACGGTTATTGCATATTAAAAGACTAGTACTTCACATTTGCCAGTGAGTAACTCACATTGTGATAGGACGCTTCCTCACCAATTTGGAACATCAAAGCAACAGATGGGCATTTGTTGTTCTCACTTCGCCACCCACATCAGGAAAGGAAAAAAAAAATGAGAGAGAATAAAAAAAGCTTCACATGTTTGATTCCGGAAAAAAGCTTCGAATAATAGAAGAAAATATTTGGTTCTAAAATCTTGAAATTAATAATAACACAGACACCCTAAACTTTACTTGAAACCGGGTTTTCAAAATGAACAGAAAAATAGAATTTTAACGAAAAACACATGATAGATCTCAGATTCAATTTTAATGCAGTATTTGTTACCATCTTATATTCTACTATCTAAAAACACAATAGCAATGCATCAATAATCAAATCAAAATAAGAAAAAAAAAATTGGGTTTCTAATTAAATCATACCCTTTGGAATACACGTAGTCCCCATTAACTTGGAGCATGAAGAACACATCATGGCCATCATGCAAAGCCTGTCGTATCATATCAATACCATAAACCCACGAACACCAGATCAAAACCCACCATAAAATTCCAAAAACAAATTATCAAATTAAGCTTTTAAAAAAATAATACGTAATCACCTTAACGGTCATTTTTCCGGCGTTGTACTCGTGTTCCGCATCTGGATCGAGAGCAGGGAGGAGAGAAAACTCGAACCCATCAATGTCCTTCCAATCTTCCGCGTGACCGTCGAGCGTGACGATTCCGGGCCTGAACTCGGCCACGAGCTGGGTCTCCGAGTCCGAGTCGCAGTGCCACTCGCCCGATTCCTCGTGCGAGTTGACCCGGCCGATTGATGCGAGGCCGAGTACTGAAAGAAGAAGTAATAACAGAAGATTTCGAAGCATTGTTGTACAAGAAAAGGAAGTTTTGATGAGCCTTTTTTTTTTTTTTTTTTTAACGTTTTTTATGCTTATATTATGTCTGTAAGAGAACTTGTAATAATATTCGCGCTTGACTTTTATTATATGTTCTTTTCTTATTAAATTCTTAATATTTTTTATTGACTTTTCTTTTCTTCTTTTTTTTTTTTAATGGCTTTTCTTTCGTAAGCTTTTTATAGATAATATCGGTTTTTACTGTTAAAAATGATTAAATTTACATCATATTAAAAAAAATATATAATTTTTATATAAATTTAACGGTTAAAAAAATTATTGATAATTATTTTTTATAATCCTATTAGAAAAAAAAAATTTATTTGAAAAAAATACCATGTTATTACTAGACTAATTAAAAAAAAGAACTTTTTTTTTGTTTTTGATGAGGATGAAAATGCTTTAAATTTGAATCAAGTAAGCTATAATAAATAAATAAATAGAAGAGAATTACAGAAATAAATAAATAAATAATGACAGTATAATGATAATAAGAGGAAAGAATTTGAGCCTAATTATAAATTGTATATTATAAGTAACAAAAAGTTTAGAATCTCATATAATTTCATATTTTAGAGGTAAGTCAAAAGACATGTGAGTTAAAAAAAAAAAAAAAACAATTCTTCACAGTAATACACGTTATTTTGGCATGGAGTAAGGTTTTAATAAGTAAGGAGACGTTTGGTTGGAGGATTTAAACTATGATTTGAATTATAGTTTATAATTTATTACAGTATTTTTTCTCATAAAAAATACACATAAATTAAAAATAATTTTAATTATATGATTCTAATTCATGAATTAAACGTCTCTTAAATTAAATGAGGGAGACGAAAAACTTGAGTCATACAAAAAATATATATATATATATATATTGATAAATAAATTCACAAAATATGAGTTTGACAGGGAAAAGAAAATTGAGAGGCTGCTTCCTGGAAAATTCTTTGGACAACACGTATGTGTCTGGCTAACTGCCCTATTTTGACTATGTTCTCAGCATCGGCGTTTGTCATTTGCAGTCAAGAAAGAGAAAGGGGAAATCACCACCACAAATGTTGCCTTTAATTTAAAAGGAGATTTTTTTAAAATTTTAAATTTTTTTCACCCTTAAATTTATGTATTTTTTAATTTTTATGTAATTTTATATAAATTTATTAGATAAAAAATTTAATTTATCAACATATTAACGTATGAATGAAGATCTCCGTTATATGTCATGAATTTTAAGTGGGAATGGTTGTGTTCTACTTTTTTTTTCCCCATTTATTTTTGTGTTTTTCCTTTAATTTCCTATTAACAAGTGGGGTTTGTTTATTCAAGAAAGAAAAAGGTGTAGTAGTACAAGTTCGTACCAATAGAGATCTCTGGTACAAGTTCTTATTTTTGCTGAGAACCAAAACATGAGCAACATTTGGGAGTCTTGCTATAGTGTGCGACCCCAAATTATGCTCCACCTGTGAAACAGGTTTACTATACCGTTCGATGTAAATCGTAGAGACTGAAAGTTAGAGACGTTTCGGTAATGACAGTTTTTATTCCGTAGCGCATGCTGAGATCACACGACGTAGACCGTCCAACACCAAAGCAGAGGTGTTGACGGAAGATTTTTTCAAGTGATTGAAAGGCAACACCCGAGCGTAGGTGTTAATGGAAGCGTGACCGTACTCGATGACGGTGTTTTTCAAATTATTTATGGCCCTTCTTGCAGTTTATCTTCTTATTATGTTGCATTATCGGAATGCCATGAATCATGATGGTCTATTAACCCACTTTTTTTTTCTTTTTTTATCTTCTTTATGTGTTGGATTCGTAATTTATGACATATATAAAACACCATACGACATTATTGAGATCATTGCTTTCTAACAGAAGTTTTTTTTTTTTTTTTTTTTTTTTTTTCTTTCTTTCTAAATTCGTAATGAGTTTATGAATTAAGGGGAATATAAAAAATGGTTATTACATTTCATCTCCGTTAAGGGCGTTAATGGTGCAAAGCAACGTAATGGTTTTTTTTTTTTTTTTTTTTTCTTTTTCTAACGGAAACTAGACTTTTATTAAGCAAGAGCACAAACAAAAGGCCAAATAAACTTTGGACTTGAATCAAATCAAGATTGATCGGACGAAAAAGACAGATTATAAAAAGCTAATATGTAGGCTACAAAATTCTCAAAACCAGAAATATAACAACTGAGCCACGAGACATAACAAAAATATCATGTTGAATATCACCAATTTAGTTGAATCTAGTGATATAAAAATGAGTTTTTAATTATAAAAATAACGTTTGATGCGTCTAATTTAATCACTCTAATTTTAAAAGCCACGATTCTGAGCTAATAAAACCGCCTCTCGCACAACAAAACATCGCCTATAGGTGTGGAGACACACAACCCCGCAATCTTAGAGCAGCAGCCAAAAGTGCAGTACCCATATCATCATCACAAAAAACAATTCCAACCCCAAAGTGATCCATACATTCTTTGACTGTTGCATCAACATGTAATTTTAAGGAGACCATCATATGTTATTTTAAAAAGAATACACGTGCCACACACGGGCTTCTTACCGCACGAAACTTGTCCAGCTGTCTTTAATAGATGAATGGCACGAGCGATTTCCACCCTGAATATTGAAGCCAATTGATGTAATCCATTAACAGTTTTCTTATGTGGTCGGTTCCACAATAGCTTATGCTACGCCCCATATCCAACGGTCACGATTTAAAGTCAGCGTAAATCTTTACGTGCTACATGCGTGGTGCAAAATTAGGGATTAGTCTACGTGGCCACAAGGCTCTAACAAATTTGACCAGTTCTTTTGAAGTGTGACTTGAGTGTAATTTTTGAGTTGAATTTGAGTTATAACTTGAGTTGAAATTGTAACTTGAATAAAGTTAGAACTTAAAAGAACATGAACTTGAATAAAGTTGTAACTTGAGTTTAAACTTTTTTTGAGTTTTGTTGTAAAAGAACAACCCAGATTTCGGGTGCATTTAGTAGTGCTTATTGGAGCCCAAAATTATTTGTCTAGCCATCAGAAACTGATAATAGTATTTGGTAAAAATTATAAAAAGTGATTTTTAAAGATTTTTTAAAGAATCTACAGTCAAAATTAGAAGCAGCCCAAAGACAATTTTGACTTTTAAATTATGTGAGAATCATCATAGTACAATTAATGATTGTCAACAAAGTTATATTAAATAATTAATAATTAATTATATTATATATTAATTAATAGTTAAAAAATAGATATACTTAATAGCTAATAAATAGATAATAATTCTTAATTATTAATTAAGTATTAATTTATTACTATTAAGTTTTTAATTTAGTTAATAAAATAACAAATAATGTAGTAATTATTTATTTAGTTAAAGATTAATTGCCAAAAATTAATTATACAACATATTAACAATAGAACAAGTAATAATAGGTTATTAGATAAATAATTAATATATCAATTATGTTAATTATAATCAATTAATTAGTAAATAGTTGGTAAATAAAAAATAAATAGTAATTACTCAATTAATAATTAATATTAAATTATAATATCAATATGTAATATATTAATCAATAATAATTAATAATTGATAATTAGTAATTAATCATTATAAAAATAATAATTACCAAAAATTGATATTAATAAATTATGTATATACTAATTATTTTTTTAATACACTAATTAATTACTTATAATATAATAAATATAAGTACATTACTAACATAATAATTATTTATAATTAATTACTAATTACTATTTTTAATTATTTAACATATTAATTTATTATATATAGTTTAATTACTAATGAGTACATTAGTGATACTTAATCCATTATTATTGTATTATTAATATATTAATTTTTAATAATATATCTATCACAATGTGAGTTATCTTTCACACTTATAAAACTTATAAGGACCAATTGTGACTTATTTTCATTGTCGTTTATCTGATTGAACAACATCCATGTTCACTTCCTCTTCGTTGATTCGAGTTAAGATATGACTTTATGTGAGAATTTTTTACTGTAGTAAAAAAGTTAAATGTAACTGTTTCTGACAGCCTTTTACTATAATCAAACTCGAATTCTAAACTCAAAATTGGTGAAACGAACGGATCATTAACTCAAATTTATTGATTCGAGTTAAAAAAGTAGATTTGAGTTGTAAAAAATTTGAGTTTAGAAGGAGATTGATTTGACATTTAAAACTTGAGTTTTGTGTTCACTTATACTAAAGTTAAACTCTAATTACAAAGAAGTATTTTTTTTTTGTAGAGACAATCCACACTGTAAAACTAAACTTAAGTAATGAGAAAATAAAAGGTGGGTAAGACTCACCAACTCAAATTATTACTTGAATTTGAAATTCGAGTTGCGTTTAAGAAATGCATAACTAACCTAATTTTATACTCAAATTAAGGCCCCGTTCATTTCGCTGATTCGAGTTTAGAATTCAAGTTTTTCTACAGTAAAAAGCTCTCACAAACAATCACATCTAACTTTTTTGTTATAGTAAAAAGCTCTCACATAAAGTCACATCTCAACTCGAATAAACAAACTAAATGGGCCCTAAACTTATTCTAATGTGATTTACAAAGTGAACAACCCAATATATATAAAATACTCGTTCACTTCGCGGATTCGAGTTTTCAATTCGAGCTAGGATGTGATATTTTTTGAGAACTTTTTACTGTAACAGAAAAAATTAAATGTGATATTTTTTAAAAATTTTTTACTGTAAAAATTTAAAATTAAAAACTCGAATGTGTGAAATGAACGAGACCAAAGTGATTAACAGTTTTACCCCACAAATTATCAACAAAAAAAAAAAAGAAAAAACCTTAAAGGCTTAAACCCTCCGCTGGCATCAGAAGGAAGTCATACTCAGAGATACTACAGAGAACCTATTTTAATAATAACAAAAAAAAAAAAAAAAAACAATGATGTAAATGATCAGATCTGCGTTTGTTATCGCAGTTGCAGAGTGTGAGATCTCTATTTCTTTCTCTAAAATTTTGAGCAGAAGATGAGTTTCACAAAGGCGTTGTTGCTCTTCTTCGTGATTTCCGTCTCTTCAATTTCTGCTACTTTCGCCGATTCCATCCATGGCTGCGGTGGTTTTGTCGAGGTAGATCTCTATTTACCTTCTTTTAAAAAAGAATGGGAATTATTATTTGTTTAGAACTGATCTTAGCTTCTGAATTTGATTTTGATGTTCTTTATAGGCAAGTTCGTCTTTGATCAAAGCGAGAAAGGCAAGCGATGTTAAATTGGATTATTCGCACATCACGGTACTTGGATTTCGACGAATTTCGGTTTTTTTTTTTTTGGTTTAGAATGCCATTAAGAAGTGAAACTAAACCTTTGAAGTCTCTAGAGATATCGACTGATTGCCTTTTAGTTGGCTATATTTCGCTTAATCTCTGGGAATTTTATTTGTGTTTGTCTCTAACTTTGTGCTGAGAAAGATCTAATTTAGATTTTTTTTTTATTAATTTAGATTGAGCTTCGCACTCTTGATGGACTGGTTAAGGATAGAACTCAGTGTGCGCCCAATGGCTACTACTTCATTCCAGTATACGACAAGGTATTTCGTTATTCATTTACGTTTTTTTAATTTTTTTTCTGAATCTTTAAAACTTCACTTTTTGTAATGTGCTTGTATACGTTTTAATGCTAATCACGTAAGGTTTCTGGTTCCAGGGTTCGTTTGTCATTCAAATCAAGGGACCAGATGGTTGGGCGTGGGGCCCAGATAAGGTTTTAGCAAGCTTCTTTGCTCTCTCTCTCTCTCTCTCTCTCGGGTTCATATATTTCAATGAAAAATACGCATTGGCAGGATGACAATATCAAAGTTTAAGACCAAATTGTTTATTCTCTTGATTTTTTTTTAATCTATTACATTGATAAAATCAATAAGATAGGCTTTCAATCTTTGCATGGATCCTGTGGATTATTAGTTGGGGCAAAGTCTCGGACACCATGGTTATCCAAAAAAAAAATAAAGGCTTTTATTCTGACTTTGATAGTTATGACTTTAAGGATTGAACTCCAAATGTTCTTTCTCATATTGAACTCCAAACTTTCTTTCTCATATTGAACTCCAAACGTTCTTTCTCATATTGTTGATGATGCTGGAATTGCTCTACAGGTTCGTGTTGTTGTTGATGATGATGGCTGCAATGGCAATGAAGACATTAACTTCCAGTTTACAGGGTTTGTTTTTATTTGTTAGTTTCTCTTTGTATTGTCACATTTGAGGTGTGTGCTTCTGGGTGCTTAGCATTTCCTACGCAAGTTAACCTTTGTTTTTGCAATTGGGTTCAGGTTTACTATTTCTGGTAGAGTCGTGGGAGCTGTTGGTGGTGAGAGCTGCCCACTTAAGGAAGGAGGGCCTTCAAATGTAAATGTTGAACTTTTGACTCCTGCAGGTGATCTTGTTTCTTCTGTTCTAACATCATCCGATGGGAGTTATTTGTTTACAAACATTATTCCAGGTACGAAAGTGTCCAAATTACTTTAGTAGGAGACCTATATAATTCTACTCCATTTGATCTGAGTTTTTTGAACTTCTTTAAACAGAGTTTTTTCTTGGTTTTTACTAGAAACCATCTTTCAATTAGTTCTAAAAGGATAAGAGAAATGTCTTACATGTGTTTTCTGTTGGTGCAGGAAAATATGAACTACGAGCTTCACATCCTGATTTGAAAGTTGAAACTAGAGGTCCAACTGAGGTTATGTTCTTTTTCTTGTGCATTTGTTATTTAACTTCTGTATTTATATGATATTTTCTTGTCCGTTCCCTCCCTCCATCTCTCTTTGTTCTTGCTCAAACTGATATCATTAATCACTTGTAATAAACTTCTTTCAGGTGGACTTGGGTTTTGGGAACAGCGTAGTTGAGGATATTTTTTATGTCCCTGGGTATGATATTAGTGGCTTTGTTGTCTCTCAGGTAAAATTTTAGTTGGACAGTATTTTCACAATGAAATTATCATGGTTTGCACTTTACTCATATCTTTGAATCTTTTGTTAAGTAGGGAAATCCAATATTGGGAGTTCATGTCTATTTAACATCAGATGATGTCTTTGAGGTAGACTGTCCCCAAGGTTCTGGTACCCCCCCTGGAAAAACAAAGGCTCTCTGTCATGCTGTATCTGATGCCCAAGGAATGTTCACGTTTAAATCCGTACCTTGTGGTAATTCTCCTTTCATGGTGTATGCTTAGAGAAATTTCTGTGTATCAAGTATTGAGAATAAGTTGTTTTTAAGCATTCTGAAATGCACGTGAAATTTAAATGCGATGCATCAAATTTGGTTGCTACCCTCTTGTTGACAACTATAGAGCTTTGCTGACTTCAATCATTCTGATGCCTTATTTTTATTTAATCCGTGGCAGGAAGTTACAAGCTTATTCCTTATTACAAGGGTGAAAATACAGTATTTGATGTTTCGCCTCCTGTCCTGTCTGTGACTGTTCAGCATCAGCATGTGACAGTTCCCCAAAAGTTTCAGGTAAAAAAATTGTACTAGCCTATGTGGGATTTTGTCTCTTCACTTTCTAGTCTTGAATGCTTAAATTTACTCTTTTGCTATTTGGATATTGAAATTAGTTTATTGAATAAGAGAACCTCTATTTCCTTCTTTTGTGTAAGAACGAACAAGTTAGTATTCTTTTTTTTTTCCTCCCTGTTAAAATGTATAGGTTACTGGATTTTCTGTTGGGGGCCGAGTCGTCGATGGAAATGACATGGGAGTGGAGGGTGTTAAAATTATAGTTGATGGTCAGGAAAGATCTATCACCGACAAACAAGGATATTACAAGCTTGACCAGGTATAGTTCTATTATGCTTCTTAGGAATTAATTCTGTCTCTCTTTTGGTTTTTAATTATATTTGATGTTTGATAGGATGAAGTTATTCTATTTTATCGTCACTGCTACTACTATTACTCTTGTTGAAAGTTTAGATTACAAGTTGTTTAATTTTTTAGGTTATGTCTAATCGCTATACGATAGAGGCTGTGAAGGAACACTACAAATTTGGCATTTTGAAGGAATATATGGTAAAGTTTCTTTTTTTTTTTCACTTATCTGTGTTTAGATTAGTAAGTTCTACTGATTCTTGTTACCTTAAATGTCTCTTCTGTTCTTATTCTCTTTCCCATTGTGCTTTCTAATGAAGGTATTGCCAAACATGGCTTCAGTAGTGGATATAAAAGCAGTTTCTTATGATGTTTGTGGTGTGGTTCGTATGGTTGGTTCTGGTTACAGGGCAAAGGTAAAAGCAGAGTGTTATTTTATTTATTTATTTTAATCTTGTGTCAGCTACTCTCAGTTTTTTGTTCTTATTGATTAACTATGTGACATGTGAACTATAGGTTGCTTTGACTCATGGACCAGAAAATGTTAAACCTCAAGTGAAACGAACAGACGCAAATGGAAACTTCTGCTTTGAGGTATAAGCTTCTTTTGTAGATGAGAGTTAGCTAGAGTAATTTATTGAATAATTTTTTCCTAATGTGTTTTGGTTATTTTGATTGGTTAGTGTGATGTATTTTTTCAGTTAACCTGGTTCTGTACAAATTACATTTCTTTTATCTTTGATATTTCCCAGGTTCCATTGGGTGAATACCGTTTATCTGCTTTGGCTGCCCAAACTGAGAGCACTTCTGGCCTGATGTTTTTGCCGACTTATATTGATGTTACGGTTAAAAGTCCATTGCTGAATATAGAATTTTCTCAGGTAAATTTTAAGAATTCATGAATTCTTTTAACCTTTTTTTCCCTACTTTTATTTTTTCTGCTGTCTCTCTTGGAATTTTCTAGTCAATCTATTACCAATATTTTGATAGTTTAGCAATTAGTACATGGTTTCTTTGGATTATTGCTTTTTCATGAAATTTTTCAGTTATATTTATAATTCTATTTTATTTAGATGCATGATTGATTAGTATACGTTTTGCCTTTTTTTTTGTTGTCAATAATTAAGGCGTTAGTCAATATACTGGGCACTGTAGCCTGCAAGGAGAAATGTGGTCCCTCTGTTTCAGTTACCCTTTTAAGATTAGCTGATAAGCGTAATGAAGAGAGGAAGACGGTTAGTTTGACTGAAGACAGCAACAAATTTTTATTTTCGGATATTGTTCCTGGAAAGTACAGACTTCAGGTATGTGCTTATTCTTTGCTCTATAAGTTTCTGGGACTTTTGTTTAAGTTCTTCGCATGGATTTTGTAATTTTTGCCATTTACACCTGGTTTTTTCTTTTTAGTGAATTCATTTGCCATTAAGTAGGCAATGAATGTTTCATGCTTATGATGTCACTGAATTTTTCTGTAATTTCCCCTAATGAAGTCATCATTGTAGGTCAAACACAACTCCCCTAATGGGAAAGATAACTGGTGCTGGGAGCAGAGCTTCATTGATGTTAATGTTGGTGCTGAGGACATACAAGGAATTGAATTTGTTCAAAAAGGTTACTTGGTCAATATTATTTCCACCCATGACGTAGATGCTTTTCTGACTCAACCAGATAGTTCTCCCATCAATTTGAAGATTAAGGTATTCATCAACGGCTTATGAAAATATTTATATCACCAAGCATGCCAAATTCATTTCTTTGCCTTTATGAAATGCAGAAAGGTGCTCAGCAAATCTGTGTAGAACATCCTGGAGTTCATGAGCTTTATTTTGCTAATTCATGCATTTCTTTCGGAAGCTCCTCCATCAAGATTGACACTCTAAGCCCAAGGGTACAATGCCTATGCTGGATCTTTCACTTAAATTTCGTTTTGGTTGGCGACGTGCTTAGTAAAACTTCTCTCCCCACTCACATTATGATTTGTTTTTTTGGCAGCCTATTTATCTGAAAGCAGAGAAGTATCAACTTAAAGGACAAATCAAGGTCGTGCCAAGCTCATCTGATGGTGTGTCTGAGTTACCAGAGAATCTAATTGTGGATATTCTGAATAGTGAGGGGAATCCTGTATATAGTACCGAATCTAGACTTACTTCCAGTGGAAATGGTCAAACAAGTGGGGCTCTGTATGAATATTCTACATGGGCTAGTCTTGGAGAAAAACTTGTATTTGTTCCTCGGGATCCAAGGTACGTTTTGTTTGATAGTTATATGCCTTAGTACTGTTTTAGTTATTTACCTATCCATCTTCCTCAAGTTCAGTAATTATTTTGTATATTAGTATTTACTTACTGCTCTTTTTTTACATAACCTTTTCTTCTGCAAGTTATTTAAAGAACACTGATTCCCCC
>NW_010356914.1:19269-64291 GCF_000414095.1 Morus notabilis | reverse complement strand
CCCCTCCCTCTTTATCTGTGGATGGCATTAATTCGCATGATCCGATTGGAAGAATGGTGAACCAAATTTCCGATCCAATTTATATGTCCCTATTAGACATGGATTTTCGACTGAATTTCTCTCTTCATCTAAAGAGCTCTAGTTTATCACTTTTACTCCTTTCTTCCTCACCCAACCCTTTTTCTTTCCCTTTGCTGTGTAAAACTGTGTGTCGATGTTTGCTGACTCACAATTACTGCACTTTTATAAGTCTAATTTGTGCCATTATGTTTTGCAGGGATAATAAGGAGGGAAAGATGTTATTTTATCCGAGACAAAATCACGTAAGGACCAACAGGCAATTTTCAAATTTTATAGGCCGTTGATCATGTAATCAAGATTCATTCTAAATTTTTCTTTGTCAGGTCTTGGTTGTAAATGATGGTTGTCAAGCTCCAGTCCCTCAATTTTCTGGTCGACTGGGCTTATCTATTAAGGGATCAGTCTCTCCCCCACTGTCTGGTGTTGATATTAGAATTCTTGCTGGTGGAGACAGCCAAATAGCTCAGCTCAAGTATGGTGAATTAGTACTTGAAACTACTACTGGAGTTGATGGCTCTTTCGTTGCAGGGCCTCTGTATGATGACATAGATTACAATGTGGAGGCATCTAAGGTTTGAAATGATAACAGCGGATTTTGTTTTTTCTTTTCTAATTTTGACGTCAAATTTGTTAGGGTCATAGAATGGCCAGTATGAGTTGGATGAGTTTTAACTTTGGTTGCAAGATTTGATATTGTACAGTAGTTCCATGCAGGCATATTATTTGCTTTAGTTATTGCAATTGATTGTCTTTGTCGTTTGTCTTTTTCTATTGCAGCCTGGCTATTATTTAAAACAAGTCGGACCATATTCCTTTTCTTGTCAGAAGCTTAGTCAAATTTCTGTGCGCATATACTCAAAAGATGATGCTAAAGAACCTATTCCTTCTGTGCTTTTATCTTTGAGTGGCAACGATGGCTATAGAAACAACTCAGTGTCTGAGGCTGGTGGAGTGTTCCTTTTCAGTAACTTATTTCCTGGAACTTTCTATCTGCGTCCTCTGCTAAAGGTATCATTCTACAATCTACAGTGGTGTTTTAAATGATAACTCTTGCTGATTCTTTCTCCGTTTCTTTCCCCTCTCTTGGAAGTCCTTGTATCTGGATATCAAATTCAGGGTTATGTAAATTCTGAAAAAGTTCTGAGCTTATAAGATACTTCCTCATCTATCAGTATCTGTCATTTTATACTTCTCAGTTCGATGCACAAGTTCAAAAAAGTTCAGTCGTCAAGGTTTACCCATAATTTTAGGAGGAAAATGATGTTGTATCACTTGGTGAACCGTAAGTTATATTTAATTGCTCCACTCTGGGGTGTGTTTTGTTTTCGCAGGAATATGCTTTCTCTCCTCCAGCAGAAGCAATAGAACTTGGTTCTGGCGAGTCTAGAGAAGTTGTTTTTGAAGCCACTCGTGTGGCATACAGGTTCAGCCTCTTCCATTATTCTTTCCTATATTTTCAATTACTATGAATTTGCTATGGTCGAAGCAATTTGTAGGGTCTGATTTGACATTTTTTGTAATATAGTTTGCTCTATGCTCTCCCCCCCCTTGGATATATGAATTCCGTCAAATATTAATTTGCACATATGCTATTGTAGTGCTGATTCTTATCAATATTCTTTTTTTTTTTTACCTTTTTTATTCCACTTTTCATTATGTACTTCCAAACAGCATGTTCCGACTTACATCTTTATTTTGCTGATATAAAGCTTGATATGTTGCCTTGTCTTTATTTTCCCCTAGTGACGCATTTGTACTGTTGAATTTTTTCTTTGTTAGAGTAAACAATTCTCTGCAATGTTTGGTTCTGTTTTTTGTTTAAGAAGTTAAAATCTGGTTAACCTCCTTTCAGTGCCATGGGTGTTGTCACCCTTTTGTCGGGCCAACCAAAAGAAGGCGTGTCGGTTGAAGCCCGATCAGAGTCAAAAAGCTACTATGAGGAAACAGTGACGGATTCGTCTGGGAATTATCGTTTAAGAGGACTTCTTCCTGACACAAATTATGCCATCAAAGTTGTTAGAAAGGACGGTTTGGGAAGCAATAAATTGGAGCGTGCATCTCCTGAATCTACAAGTGTAAAGGTGGTTTTAACTATTTACCTTATCAAAAAAAAAAAGAAAAAAAATTCTGGACTCTTCATTTTTCTGGTCTTTCTGTATTAACTCTAAATTTGAGCGTGTTGGTTGTGCCTGTAGGTTGAATCTGTGGACATCAGGGGTTTGAATTTCCTCGTCTATGAACAGCCTGACACTACTATTTTAAGTTGCCACGTCGAAGGAAAGAGAAGAGAGGAATTGCAGTCGCATCTCTTGGTGGAAATTAAGTCATCTAGTGACTCGTCTAAAGTCGAATCTGTCTTCCCTCTGCCACTTTCCAACTTTTTCCAGGTGAAGGACTTGCCCAGGGGTAAGCACCTTCTTCAGCTCAAGTCTAGTCTTCCATCAGGCGCCTACAAATTTGAGTCCGAGGTTATCGAGGTCGATTTAGAGAAGCATTCCCAAATTCACGTTGGCCCATTAAGATACCTCATCGAAGAAGACCATCAGAAGCAGGTTTGTCTTCACTTTATTGTTACATAAACAGCTTTCAAAACAATTCCTGTGCACTTATATCTGCCATCACGGTACTTTTCCATGCCCTACAGGAGTTGACTGCAGCACCTGTATTTCCTCTTGTTGTCGGAATCTCAGTGATCGGCCTTTTTGTCAGCATGCCAAGGTATTTATCCATATGCTTTTATTCCCTTGCGAAGACATATTTTGCTTGGTTTTCAATTTCCGTGTCCCTGAATAAGGTATAATAATTATTTTTCATTTGTCACGTCTCATTAACAGGTTAAAGGATTTATACCAAACAGCTGTTGGAACACAAACGGCAGGGTTTAGCGCAACCGCGAAGAAAGAAGTGCGGAAACCAATTTTGAGAAAGAAGACTTACTGATCACCAAATTCTTCTTGCCCCATGTAGAAGGTAATCAAGACCAAGTTTTCGATCGGCACTTGAAGTTTTTAGGTGATTCTAACCTGGGGTAGACCATCAGTATCACAGTTAGGACATTTTTTCTCTCATTTTTCCTTTTGCGGATGTTGACATCTAGTTTTAGGACATATAAATCTTAAAACACCATACGACATTATTAAGATCATTGCTTGCTAACAGGGTCTTTTTTTTTCCCCCTAAATTCGTAATGAGTTTATGAATAAAAAATGGTTATTACATTTCATCTCCGTTAAGGGCGTTAATGATGCAAAGCAATGTAATGGTTTTTTTTTAATATATTTTTTTTAAGGGAAACTAGACTTTTATTAAGCAAGAGATGATAAATCCGCATGAATAAAATGGCTAATAAACTTTGGACACGAATCAAATCAAAGTTTATCAGACAAATAAGACAGACTATAAAAAGTTAACATGTAGGCTACAAAATTCTCAAAACGAGAAATATAGCAATTGAGTCATGAGATATAAAGAAATACTATGTTGAATATCACTAATAATAGTTGAATCCAGTGATTTGAAAGTGGGCTTTGGATTGCATGAACGTCTGATGCGTCTGATTCAATCACCCTTAATTCTAAAAGTCACGATTCTGAGCCAATAAAACCGCCACTCGCACAGCAAAACATTCGCGCACACAACCCCGCAATCTTAGGTCTCGTTCACTTCGTGGATTCGAGTTTTCAATTCGAATTGAGATGTGACATTTTCTGAGAGTTTTTTACTGTATTAGAAAAAGTTGATGTGACATTTTTTGAGAATTTTTTACTGTAGAAACTTAAAATTGAAAATTCGAATCGGTGAAATGAACGAGGTCTTAGAATGTCAATTAGCTAGTTTTTCTAATTGACATTTTTTCTCTCATGTTTCCTTTTGCGGATGTTGACATATAGTTTTTCTCATTTGATGGGTGATGTCAATTAGCTAAAGATTTATGTTATAAGATCATATATTTTCTTTTCCTAATGTTATTATATTGCAAAGAAATTGAAACTAGCATAGGCAACTACTTTCAATAAAATAGGAAAATTTGCTCCGTCGGTGTCAATTTGTGGGAAAAAAGGAAATATTTCTATGTTTTATCCTCGTATCTAGAAATGTAGTGAAATCATTTGAATTTGATTGGACACGAGAATGGACTAGATCTTTTGCTAAAATATCTTTCAAACAGTCTACATTATCCATTGCTTTCTAAACCCATATCTCTCTCCAAATTGTTTTCTTCCCCCTTGTCTCCATTCATCTCATCTTTTTTTTTTTTTTTCTTTCTAAGTATTTTTTCTTCAATGAATCTATTCCCTTCGTCTAGGATAAGATAAAACTCAAAAGATTCTGAGTTCTTCTCCATCGATATTTCTCTTTTAGCAAGCAGATTTGTCCTCTGCACGCCTCTTTCTATGTACTCGACTTTGCTTGGCAATAACTGGTAAAGAACTGAGGAAAATAAGTTCAAAATTCTTAAAAATATTAACGGATAATATCAATATATTTGATGTTGACTTAATTTAAAATTAAAAGGTGAATTTGGTAATCAAGTACAGAAAAAATATTGGTATGTGTAGTGTTAAGTTATCAGATTTTTATTAACATTTTTGTTAAAAATTGGGTATAGTTTTTTAATATTAATATTATACAATGTGGTTGTAAGTATAATTTCGTGGTAAATCCTTTTTTTTTTCTTTTTTGGGTGGGTGTGTACGAGTGGGGTGACCCAACTGTACTGACTACTAAATACATTGAATATTTTTTTTTTCTTTTTAACTCATTGCAGAATTTTCTGATTAATTAAAATACATAAATTATGTTGGTAAATTTTTTTTGCTAATGAAATTATGTCGGTAAAATTATTGGGTAAGTTTGGTGACCCAACTCTTGACGGTCTATCGTCCATCGGATTCCACAGGATGCTTGATCGCTGGATCATAGCGCCTTCCGATGGTCAAAGTTCAAAGTATATTCTAGTAGCTTCCACTCTTTACTACAAGTGGGGTTTATTTTATGTTAAAACAAGGAAAAAAAGAAAACCACTTTCACAAGTGGGGTCACAAAAGAAAAACGAGGGTAAGTCCGTAAAACCAGCTGGGAGATACAATAGAATTTCCATCGCCACAAACATCTTGGAGGTCAATTGGCATATCCGCCGTCCACGTCATCAAAACTTTGCGTTTAAATCCCTTCAACGGTCCAGATAAGAGTATGCTTCCACAGTAATCGGGTTGGTTATTTTCGCTTACAAACTTTCCGCCAATATTATTTTCGCTTAAAGATTACCAATATTAATAAAAGTTTTGTTCAATTTTTTAGATTTTATTATAAGATTTTATAAATTATTACATAATTCTCCCAAAAAAACAAATAAATATAAAAGGAGACGGATATTTCCGGATGTCTGTCTGTCTGAATGCCGAAACACAACACAATCAATGAAAAGCAGCCCAGCTCAGCTAAGTCTTACCAGTAAACAACAGTGTACAAAATACTCTCTCTCTCCTTATCTGTAGCTTCTCCTTCTCTCTCTAAATCAGCCGGCGTCGCCAATCGCCATATCCAGATGGCTTCCTCAGCTCCTCCTCTATCCTCCCCGCAACGAAATCCCACCAAACAAACCTCCATTAACATTTAACCCCCTCTCTTCTCTCTCTCTCTCTCTCCTTCCCCTCCCTCTCTCTCTCTACAGAAATGGCGTCGACGCCACCTCACTGCTCAATCACGGCGTCGAAGCCGTACCAAAGCCACCAATACGCCCAAAACCCCAACCTCAAGAGCCACCATCGCCATAGCAATCACCGTCAAGGCCATCAATGGACGACTCAAAAGGTCTCCCTCACCAAACCCTCTCCCTCACCTCCTCCGGCTCGCAACGCCGCCGCCACACCAGCGCAGCATGCCTCCCAAAATCCCGCCTTTCACTCCCTCTGCTCTCTTCCGGCGCCGAAATCGGACCTCGCCGCCGTCTTCTCGGGTCGACGCTCGACCCGGTTCGTGTCCAAGATGCACTTGGGCCGGCCCAAGACCACCGTGGGCTCCCGCCACACTGCCGTCGCCGAGGAGGTCCTCCAACAAGCCATCCAATTTGGTAAGGATGATTTGGGAATTGATAATGTTTTGCTTAGTTTCGAGCCTAAGCTTTGTGGTTCAGATGATTACACTTTTTTGCTTAGAGAACTTGGGAATAGAGGCGAGTGTAGAAAGGCAATTAGGTGCTTTGAGTTCGCTGTGGCTAGGGAGAGAAGGAAGACTGAGCAGGGGAAATTAACTAGTGCTATGATTAGTACTCTTGGCAGGTTGGGGAAGGTTGAGCTTGCGAGGGATGTGTTCGAAACCGCTTTGTTTGCGGGGTATGGGAACACAGTTTATACCTATTCAGCGTTGATCAGTGCTTACGGGAGAAGTGGGTATTGGGAGGAGGCTAGAAGGGTGGTTGAGTCGATGAAAGATTCGGGCTTGAAGCCGAATTTGGTTACCTACAATGCCGTTATTGATGCGTGCGGTAAAGGGGGTGCGGAGTTCAAGAGGGTAGTGGAGATTTTTGATGAGATGTTGAGGAATGGCGTGCAGCCTGATCGGATTACGTATAACTCTCTCCTTGCAGTTTGCAGTCGAGGGGGACTGTGGGAGGCGGCTAGGAGTTTGTTTAGTGAGATGGTGGAGAGGCAGATTGATCAGGATATATATACATATAACACTCTTTTAGACGCAATTTGTAAAGGTGGGCAGATGGATTTGGCACGTCAGATTATGTCGGAAATGCCGTCGAAGAAAATCTTGCCTAATGTGGTGACTTACAGTACCATGATTGATGGCTATGCTAAAGCCGGTAGATTGGAAGACGCGTTGAACTTGTTTAACGAGATGAAGTATTTAGCTATTGGTCTAGATAGAGTTTTATATAACACATTGCTCTCGATTTATGCGAAGCTTGGTAGGTTTGAGGAGGCATTGAAGGTTTGCAAGGAGATGGAAAGTTCTGGAATCGTTAGGGATGTTGTATCTTATAATGCACTTCTGGGTGGGTATGGGAAGCAAGGCAAGTATGATGAAGTCAAAAGAATGTATCAAGATATGAAAGCGGATCATGTATCTCCCAACTTATTAACTTATTCAACATTGATTGATGTATATTCAAAGGGCGGTTTGTATAGGGAGGCGATGGAGGTGTTTAGAGAATTTAAGCAGGCCGGATTAAAGGCTGATGTTGTTCTTTATAGTGAACTTATCAATGCTTTGTGCAAAAACGGGATGGTGGAGTCTGCTGTTTCTTTGCTTGATGAGATGACAAAGGAAGGGATCATGCCCAATGTCATAACTTATAATTCTATAATTGATGCTTTTGGTCGCCCAGCAACAGCAGATTCTGCACTTGGTGCTGCCATAGGAGGAAATGAGCTAGAGACCGAGTTGTCATCTTCAATTTCTAATGAGAATGCCAACAAAAATAAGGCAGTAAATAAGGGGGATCACCAAATTATAAAGATGTTTGGGCAACTTGCTGCTGAGCAAGAAGGCCATACGAAGAAAGACAAGAAGATTAGACAGGAAATATTATGCATTTTAGGCGTCTTTCAGAAAATGCACGAGCTGAATATCAAACCAAATGTCGTTACTTTTTCTGCAATCTTAAATGCTTGCAGGTACATTTCCTTGCCTGATGCTTTTCCATTTTCAAATACATTTTGGATCTTGTTGCACGAGAGTCTTTATAGATAACTTATTCCTTTTGATCTCACTGAATGTATAGGTAATTTATAACCAGTCATTTTCTGTAAAATGCAGCCGTTGCAATTCATTTGAAGATGCTTCTATGTTATTGGAGGAACTCCGGTTATTTGATAATCAGGTCTATGGGGTTGCCCATGGACTTCTTATGGGACACCGGGAAAATGTCTGGCTTGAAGCTCAGTCTCTGTTCGATGAAGTAAAGCAGATGGACTCCTCCACTGCATCTGCTTTCTATAACGCTCTCACTGACATGCTCTGGCACTTCGGCCAGGTGAGTTTAGAGTGCTAGTGCCCTACCCTTTTCATGGGTTGGCTTCTTTATAATTACTCAAAAGATAGATCTTCAGAAAGAATCCAAAACTCTGTAATTTGATTTTATTAGAAACGAGGAGCCCAGCTGGTGGTGCTTGAAGGGAAACGCCGAAATGTGTGGGAGAGCGTATGGTCTAATTCGTTCTTAGATCTGCATTTGATGTCTTCCGGGGCTGCTCGGGCATTGCTTCACGCGTGGTTGCTCAACATACGCTCTGTAGTGTTTGAAGGCCAAGAATTACCTAGGCTATTGAGGTATACGGGATCTGCCAGAACTTTTGACTGTGTTTTGATGTGATTAAAAGCAAAAGAAGGTTAAACTTGGTGGTTTCTTTTGTTGCAGCATTTTGACAGGATGGGGCAAACACAGCAAAGTTGTTGGAGACAGCGCTCTTAGGCGAGCGATCGAATCGCTTCTGATCAGCATGGGTGCCCCATTTGAGGCTGCCAAGTGTAATCTTGGCAGGTTTACATCGCCGGGTCCCATGGTGGCTGGCTGGCTAAAAGAATCCGGCACTTTGAAGGTGCTTGTTCTTCATGACGACAGGAGTCATTCACAGAATGCTAAGCATGTCTCCAATTTGCAAACGCTTAATACCTTGTAGCCCTTTGTATCATCTTTTGTTGTATTCATCCTGTTTAGTATCTTTATATAATATAATGCAAAATCTTAGTTCATTCAAGTTATCTCATAATGGGTTGGATGTTGGATATCACACTACTCTCCCTTTCCCTGGATAGAAGCCGAGAATGTTTTTCACAAAACCGTTTATTATAAAACTTAACCAAAAAAAAAAAAAAAAAACTTAAGGAATCGCTCTGTCAATTGCTTTTAAGACATTTAACCACAAGAAACTGGAATTTACCAGTACCAACCGCCTTCATATGTTCTTATGGTACTGCTTTGTTCCCTTTCCTCGTCTCCCAAGTTTGTTTCATAGTTTGTCTACTATGACCAGCCCCAGAAACCTTATTCGTTGGGTTTTGTGCACGATGTGACTCTTGCTCGTTTTCTTGTGGACCCTCCAGAAACTTGGATATCAAGTTGTTATAAATTTTGCTCACGTGAATTCAGTGCTCAGTTATAGTAGATTGGCCGACTTCCTTAAATGTTTCAAACCGTTATGGAATTATTTTCTGCAAAGAGGTCAAACCACATTCCACCTTGACATATACGTAAACTAGTATTATAACTGCCAAATTTATGAAATAATCCATTTGTTTTGCTAATTATTCTCAGTTTGTTTTTTGTTTTTTTTCCCCCTCCTCCTGCAAGTGGCGAAAATTAACGTCCGTTAGTCCATTTACCTATGAGAAGCACTAAATGGAGTACTCCTTGAAATGAGGGGTACGCAAGCAGATTCATAGAGGTGAAGAGTGAAAATTAGGGGAAAAAAAAAAATGAGTGGTTGGATTTTGTAAAGGGGAAAAGACTATCAAGTTGTTTAGTACGGGAGAAAAGACGAGAAAACAAAAGGATCGCCAATTCACTCATTTTTTTATTATTATTTTAGTGAGATTTTTAGAGAGAGAAATTTGTTACAACTTGGATAAAAGTCGATTTATATTTTTGTCTTTATTTTCAAAGAACAAGAATGATAAACAATCAAGCAAAAAAAAAACAACAAGAATGATGGTAATTATTATTTGATAAAAAAAATCAGGTATTTAGCGACACTTCTTTCGTTCTCATTATATCAAATAATACAAAGGCAATTTCCAATATCTCCTTTTTGTTTTTGTTCTTTTTCCCCCTTACCAAATGGATTATTGGTTATAATTGTACATTGCGAATTGAGATGACTTAAATGAAATAAGGTGACACCAACTGGATAGTCTATAGAGCATACAATGCTTTCGATGAGAAATTGATAAGAGTGATCTTGTTTTTTCAGTACTAATCTCCAGTGCATCTAATATGCGATTGGCATATTGCCTTTTAGCGTGAAGCTTCTAGTGAAGTACACGAATGGACACTTTATACGCGTCCCAAGTTTATTTTTGTTATTTCTTCACTTTCTTGGCCGAGCTAGCTAGAATATGAGCCTTCTCTTTTTTCATCATTTCACATGTTTCCTTATTTAGCAATGTTTTATTTTATTTTATTTTAGCATTACAATTACCTACCAAGAGATAATTGACGACCACCATTAAGCCAGCCACATAGATAAAAAGTTGATGAACATACAAGAACACCGAAATGGGATATTGCACTGCGGCACTAGGAATCCAAAATCCCTAATATTGAGGCACGTTGTACTTGGATGGTAATGGAACCAAAATTGGTGGATATAAGCGTGTTAACAATATATGAACAAGATAGACCCTTTCTTTGACTAATTGAAATGTCAATGACACATCCTATGATTACATTGACACGTACAGTTTAGTTATGAAAGTAATCTCCCGGCGGCAGGGACTGCACTAACTCAGATGCATGAGTAGTGCAATTACAGGTAGCAGTAGCCATGCATGAGCCACTTGTACAAGCTTCAAAAGCCATTACGCTTTTGTGTGTCACTGGTTAGTGACATACTAGTCCTATAAATAGGATGCCGAACTAATACATTGGAGCATTACTAGTTGTTTTACTTGCTACTGTGATTCCTTCCCTTCTATAGTTTCAGGCTCTTCAAATTTCCTCGGTTTTGTGTTCTGAGAAACATGGGGGAGAGTACGGGAAACATTATGGGTGCAATTATCCTAGGAATGATGTTGATAACATCAACAGTAGCAGACGGCCAAAGAAAAGAAAAGCCTAATTGTTTTGGCAGGAATGACGGGAACGGAGGGGAAAACGTTTTTTTTGGAGAAAACGGTGCTATTGGTGCAGGTGGAGCGGTTGGTGGCGGCGCTGGAGGCAGAGTAGGTGGACAGGTTGGTGGTGGCATTGGAGGTGGAGTGGGTGCGGGTGGTGGTGCAGGGGCTGGAGGTGGAGCTGCTGGTGGCGGCATTGGAAGAGGTGTTGTTGAGGCTGGTGGTGGTGCTAGTACTGGCGCTGGAGGTGGAGTAGGCACAGGTGCTGACGTTGGTGCAGGAGGTGGAGTTGGTGCAGGCGGAGCTGCTGGTGGCGGTGTTGGAGGTAGAGTAGGTGGTGCTGGGGCTGGAGGTGGAGTTGGTGTAGGTGGTGGTGCAGGGGCTAGAGGTGGAGTTGGTGCAGGTGGAGCTGCTGGTGGCGGTGTTGGAGGGGGTGGTGCTGGAGCTGGTGGTGGGGTTGGTGCAGGCGGAGCTGCTGGTGGCGGAGTAGGTGCGGGTGGTGGGGCTGGAGCTGGTGGTGGTATTGGAGGTGGAGTTGGTGCAGGTGGAGTTGCTGGTGGTGGGGCTGGAGCTGGAGCTGGAGTAGGCACAGGTGGTGGTGTCGGTGTAGGTGGTGGTGCCGGTGCAAGAGGTGGAGTTGGTGCAGGTGGAGCTGCTGGTGGCGGTGTTGGAGGGAGAGTAGGTGGAGGGGGTGGTGCTGGAGCTGGTGGTGGTATTGGAGGTGGAGTTGGTGCAAGCGGAGCCGCTGGTGGTGGAGCTGGAGCTGGAGCTAGAGTAGGCACAGGTGGTGGTGTCGGTGCAGGTGGTGGTGCCGGTGCAGGTGGAGCTGCTGGTGGCGGTGTTGGAGGGAGAGTAGGTGGAGGGGGGGGTGCTGGAGCTGGTGGTGGTATTGGAGGTGGGGTTAGTGCAGGCGGAGCTACTGGTGGCGGAGTAGGTGCGGGTGGTGGGGCTGGAGCTGGTGGTGGTATTGGAGGTGGAGTTGGTGCAGGCGGAGCTGCTGGTGGTGGAGTAGGTGTAGGTAGTGGGGCTGGAGCTGGAGGTGGAGTAGGCACAGGTGGTGGTGTTGGTGCAGGAGGTGGAGCTGCTGGTGGCGGTGTTGGAGGGGGTAGTGCTGGAGCTGGTAGTGGTATTAGAGGTGGGGTTGGTGCAGGCGGAGCTGCTGGTGGTGGAGTAGGTGCGAGTGGTGGGGCTGGAGCTGGTGGTGGTATTGGAGGTGAAGTTGGTGCAGGCGGGGCTGCTGGTGGTGGGGCTGGAGCTGGAGCTGGAGTAGGCACAGGTGGTGGTGTCAGTACAGGTGCAGGAGGTGGAGTTGGTGCAGGTGGAGCTGCTGGTGGCGGTGTTGGAGGGAGAGTAGGTGGAGAGGGTGGTGCTGGAGCTGGTGGTGGTATTGGAGGTGGAGTTGGTGCAGGCGGAGCTGCTGGTGGCAGTGTTGGAGGTAGAGTAGGTGGAGGAGGTGGTGCTGGGGCTGGAGGTGGAGTTGGTGTAGGTGGTGGTGCAGGGGCTGGGGGTGGAGTTGGTGCAGGTGGAGCTGCTGGTGGCGGTGTTAGAGGGAGAATAGGTGGAGGGGGTGGTGCTGGAGCTGGTGGTGGTATTGGAGGTGGAGTAGGTGTTGGTGGTGCTGCTGGGGCAGGAGGTGGAGTTGGTGCAGGCGGAGCTGCTGGTGGCAGCGGTGGGGGTAGTGGTGCTGGGGCTGGAGGCAAAGTTGATGCAAGTGGTGGTGGTGCTGGAGGTGGAGGTGGAATTGGTGCAGGTGGTGGTATTGGAGGTAATATAGGTGGATGGGGTGGTGTTGGGGCTGGTGGAGTTGCCAGTGGAGGTGTTGGAGGTGGAGGAGGTGTGGGTGCAAGTGGTGGTGCGAATGTTGGTGCAGGTGGAGGACGTTGAATTCGACGTGTTCGAAATGGTTTATGAAATCAACAACATATGTTATCCTTAAAGTATTTATTAGGAGTGACATGAAAAATAAAGATAATTTAAGACATTGAGTTGCAATGCAACAATTAGTCTTTTTTCCCTTAGTGAGATTATATTATAAAAACAATTTGCTTTTATGTATTTGTTGTATCAAAGGCAATTTGTCTATAATAAAAGTAAAGAAATGATAGTTTTCTTATGATAGAGGGAATGAAAGAGAAGCTTGTAGTTATCTTTCTTATATCTTAATGTAGAATATAAAAAGTATGTATTTGTGGATATATTAGCATTAAGTTATAATAGTTAGGAAATTAAACAAGAAATTTAAACTTAAAATGAAAGAGAAAATAAGGTCAAACTCCATGAAGAGAAATGAGGCTCTAAGAGCAAATCTTTCTCGACTAAAAGAGTTGAGAGTGCTAACAAAACATAAAAAAACTTAGAGGATGTTTGGTAGAGGGATTCATTCCCTGATTCGAATCATGATTCGTGGTTCGCTACAGTATTTTTTCTCATAAAAAATTCACGTAAATCGAAAATGATTCGAATCACATGATTTGAATCCTCCAACCAAACGTTCTCTTATTACTCATTTACTTTGCGAGTTCAAATTATGTGGATTTGAACCTATATGTGCGTTTAATAGTGTTAGGTCTAAATAAAGAATAATGTTTGAACCAGTTTTTAATTACGTTCTTAAAACTATGGGGGTTTTTTTTTTTTAAAGAGTGAAAATAGTTAGTGGGACCTTTAGGTTGAGTTTTAAACACTAAAATGAATTAGAACCTTAAAAACTTAAAAAAGGGATAAAAAAAAATTTGAATTCAACCTTCAATTTTGAGTTCAAATAAACCTTAAATTCAAATTCAAGCTCAAAATGCTATGCAATCAAATAAGGCCCCGTTCACTTCGCTGATTCGAGTTTAGAATTCGAGTTTTTCTACAGTAAAAAGCTCTCACAAATAATCACATCTAACTTTTTTACTACAGTAAAAAACTCTCACATAAAATCACATCTCAACTCAAATTCTAAACTCGAATCAGCGAAGTGAACGAGAGATTTGAACCTAAAAGTTAGTTCAAACATGTCTAAACCCTCCAAACAAACAGACACTTAGGGCCTGTTCATTTCGCCGATTCGAGTTTGTAATTCGAGTTGAGATGTGATTTTATGTGAGAGCTTTTTACTGTAGCAAAAAAGTTAGATGTGATTGTTTGTGAGAGCTTTTTATTGTAGTAAAACTCAAATTCTAAACTCGAATTGGTGAAGTAAACGAGACCTTAATTAAGTTACTCGAGTTATTCGGGCCTTGTAAGTTGGATCTGGCCATCCAGGAGATATAGCCTAAAAGAAATGTAGAATGACGGCCTTTGGGCTTTCATAACGACTAAACGTTTAACCCATCTAATTAAAACCTTGGCCCATGTTCTTTCTAGCCGTGATACACGAGGAAATCACTACCGTACCACTTTTTTCATTATATTAAGGAAATACCATTTTTTTCCATTCAAACATTCCCTTTTAACATTTAAAATATATATATATATATATATATATATAAGAAGATGTTTCCCCATTCTCTAGTCTTAGAAGTGGTTTGCCCCGAATTGACGCCGTGATATCTCGTGTTTAATTGGGAAGGGGACGGGGGTATCAAGAGCGAAGGGCATATAAAGATTTATAGCCGTGTTTAGAATTGATTTTATTTTTTTTTTTTTTTATGTTTTTTGAGAAATAAAAAATAAAATATTTTCAAAATGACGTTTGGTGCAATAAAGATAAAAAATAAAAATGAAAACGATTTTTTTGATTTAGTGTAAAATAATAGAGAAATGAAAAACGACTTTTAGTTATTTTTTATTTTTTGTTTTCGTTTTCTCTTCTCTCGAGCAGAGAGAGATATTAATGAGTTTTTTATAGTGAAAATAATCTCTTGATAAAACTACCAAACAAATAAATGACGTTTGGTGCAATAAAGATAAAAAATAAAAATGAAAACGATTTTTTTGATTTAGTGTAAAATAATAGAGAAATGAAAAACGACTTTTAGTTATTTTTTATTTTTTGTTTTCGTTTTCTCTTCTCTCGAGCAGAGAGAGATATTAATGAGTTTTTTATAGTGAAAATAATCTCTTGATAAAACTACCAAACAAATTTTTTAAAAATGATTTTTGTCTGAGATTGAAAACGTTTTCATTTTTATTTTCATACAAAAAATAAAATTATTTTAAAACGAATTCTAGCCTAGCCTACCATTTTTTTTCCATTCAAACATTCCCTTTTAACATTTACATATATATATATATATATATATATAAAAGAAGATGTTTCCCCGTTCTCTAGTCTTAGAAGTGGACCAAGTGGTTTCCCCCGAATTGACGCCGCGATATCTCGTGTTTAATTGGGAGAAGGGACAGGGGTATTAAGAGCCAAGAGCCAAGGGGATATAAAGATTTATGTTTTTTTAATAAATATTCATATATTTCTGATTTTTATTTATTTTCCAAATAAATAAAAAAAAGCTATAATTCTAAGAAGAAAAAAATTTTGGCAGCACAAATTTAAAAAAAAAATTAATTAAAGGAGATATTTTTCCAAAATTTTTCATTTTATTTTAAATTATTGTTTAACAAAAACTTGTTAATTTTGATCGCTTTTAAATTTTTTAATTTTTTTTTCTTTTTATTAAATAATTCTCTTTTGGGATTTTAAAATATCAAACGAATTTTTTTCCCTTTTCCCGTTTCCAAACGTCTGTAATAAGATGACCTAGTTTTCCAAGGATCTATGGGCTTAGTTTTTCAAGGATCTATGGCCAGTTTAGTTCGCTGATTCAAATTTTTAATTTGAGTTGAGATGTGATTTTATGTGTGAGCTTTTTACTGTAGCAAAAAAGTTAGATGTGATTGTTTGTGAGAGCTTTTTACTGTAGTAAAACTCGAATTAGCGAAATGAACGGGGCCCTAGGTCTCGTTCATTTCGCTGATTTGAGTTTAGAATTTAAATTTTGTTACAGTAAAAATATCTCAGAAACAGTCACATCTAACTTTTTTACTACAGTAAAAAATTCTCACATAACGTCACATCTCAACTCAAATTAAAAACTCGAATCAGTGAACTAAACGAGTCATTTAAACTCATACACACGTCTATGAACTCTCTAAGAAAGCTGAAGGGAAAAAAAACATCTCCTTAATAAAGCTTAAGTTAAAAGCAAGTGCCGACCCCTAATAGAAAACCACAAAATCCTCATTTTTTTTGTTCCTGTAAAGTTTAAGGAGGATAAAATCTTTGTTTTTTATTCACAGGAAATCTATTTAATAGTATCATTTAGAGTTAGTACGAAATCCACACCTAATCCACCGACATGACGATTGAACCAATGAACCCCCACGCGTAGCACGCTATTTTACGATAATATTGCAAGATAATAAATTGAATAATATATGATATATATAAAAGAAGATGTTTCCCCGTTCTCTAGTCTTAGAAGTGGACCAAGTGGTTTCCCCCGAATTGACGCCGCGATATCTCGTGTTTAATTGGGAGAAGGGACAGGGGTATTAAGAGCCAAGAGCCAAGGGGATATAAAGATTTATGTTTTTTTAATAAATATTCATATATTTCTGATTTTTATTTATTTTCCAAATAAATAAAAAAAAGCTATAATTCTAAGAAGAAAAAAATTTTGGCAGCACAAATTTAAAAAAAAACTTAATTAAAGGAGATATTTTTCCAAAATTTTTCATTTTATTTTAAATTATTGTTTAACAAAAACTTGTTAATTTTGATCGCTTTTAAATTTTTTAATTTTTTTTTCTTTTTATTAAATAATTCTCTTTTGGGATTTTAAAATATCAAACGAATTTTTTTCCCTTTTCCCGTTTCCAAACGTCTGTAATAAGATGACCTAGTTTTCCAAGGATCTATGGGCTTAGTTTTTCAAGGATCTATGGCCAGTTTAGTTCGCTGATTCAAATTTTTAATTTGAGTTGAGATGTGATTTTATGTGTGAGCTTTTTACTGTAGCAAAAAAGTTAGATGTGATTGTTTGTGAGAGCTTTTTACTGTAGTAAAACTCGAATTAGCGAAATGAACGGGGCCCTAGGTCTCGTTCATTTCGCTGATTTGAGTTTAGAATTTAAATTTTGTTACAGTAAAAATATCTCAGAAACAGTCACATCTAACTTTTTTACTACAGTAAAAAATTCTCACATAACGTCACATCTCAACTCAAATTAAAAACTCGAATCAGTGAACTAAACGAGTCATTTAAACTCATACACACGTCTATGAACTCTCTAAGAAAGCTGAAGGGAAAAAAAACATCTCCTTAATAAAGCTTAAGTTAAAAGCAAGTGCCGACCCCTAATAGAAAACCACAAAATCCTCATTTTTTTTGTTCCTGTAAAGTTTAAGGAGGATAAAATCTTTGTTTTTTATTCACAGGAAATCTATTTAATAGTATCATTTAGAGTTAGTACGAAATCCACACCTAATCCACCGACATGACGATTGAACCAATGAACCCCCACGCGTAGCACGCTATTTTACGATAATATTGCAAGATAATAAATTGAATAATATATGTAATCCAACCAAACAAAGAGAGGTTAAGTAAATATATCATGTTTTAATTTTAATTTTTCTTCTCTTTTTGTTGCTCGTTAGTTTGACTTTCATATTGCAGTTTGTTCTAGATATATATATATATATGTATATATATATATATATATAAAAGAGAGTTTGTTCTAGATTTATGTGAGTTGAAGTTTGACCCCTTTTATTTTGCCTTTGAACAAAGGCCGATTGTCCAAAAAATTCGGCCAAACCTACTTCACTCTCATCAGATAAAAAAAGAATAGTTATGGAAAGGAGTTTGTATTCCTCAAGAAACTAAAAAAGTGGGAACAAAATATACCAAAGTATTCTCGATTTAGAATTATGATTTAAAATTATTCTCGATTTACGTGTATTTTTTATGTGAGAAAATATTATAGTAAACCACGAATCATAATTCGAATCATGGCACGAATATACTAACCAAACGCAAGATGATTCAAGTCATACAATCTGCTAGAATTTTTTAAACAAACCAATCACTAGACTCCACCGTAAAAAATATACAAAAATGCTAATTATTTAAAGTACTATGGATTAAAGCAATTTCAGATTCTGAAAGAAAGAATATAATTTCGCCAAGCTTTGCTTTTGAAGGTATTGATCATGAAATATTAAAAGGAACCACGTATCAACAGAATGTTGAGAATATTAAAGAATTTAAATTGAGCTTCTCTTTCCCGTCAATAATTAAAGTGGAGAATATTTTGAAACATTCATTGTTGGTGGTCCAAAGAGTATTAAGTATCATATATAGAAACAAACAAAATTAATTGGCGCATTTAGAGATTGGAAAAGTCATTTAGAGATTAGAGAAATTTTATATCCCCATTGTTTTAGGAAATTGTGATGTAATATATAAAATAAGGCACTCCAATTAATGGACCAAATCTGAACTCAAATCCCTTAATTTTCTATTGATGAGATTACACAAGATAATTGGTGGCTCTTGCTATAATGACTCTAACTATGTGGCTGATACTTAACTATATAATCTTGATAAGTGTCTACTTAGAAGAAAGTTTAAACTTTTTTTTTTTTCTAATCTTGACACGTGTCTACTTAAAAGAAAATTTTAATTTTTTTTCTTTTTTAATCTTGACAAGTGTCCGCTATATAATCTTGATAAGTGTCTACTTAGAAGAAAGTTTAAACTTTTTTTCTTTTCTAATCTTGACACGTGTCTACTTAAAAGAAAATTTTAATTTTTTTTCTTTTTTAATCTTGACAAGTGTCCATTATATGTGAATTCTTCTGCATCTATATATTATCTGATAAAACGAGTATTACACTTATTTAGTGACGAAAAATAGAAAAGGTGGATTGAGAATATTCTTCAATATTATGTCACTCAAATTTAATCCGAGGAATTATTTGAAGTAATGAACAGACAAATGTGTAAAGCCGATATAAACTAGCTAATTTTTTCATCATTGATTGTGGCGTCTATATTATACTAAGGTTTTTACTTCCATATAATCAACGGATCGAAGTTTCTATTCAAGCCTGATTTTAAATCGATCTTAGAGACTTTTTTAATTCGGGTTTCGTCAGTTTCTTAGCGGGGTTCATATCAAATTTTTCGCTCTATAAATACCTGTATATACTCCTCCCCTTTCATCCAATGCAAGCAAGCAAGTAAACAAAGTTACAAAACATACCTGAAACTACCTTTGTGAATTGCACTTTCTAGAGTCTTTCTTCAGCACTTGTTTCAAACCAACTATTCTTCTCAGTGATTTTATTTCTCTTTCGAAAGCTCCCATATTTGCCAACTGAATCACAGACTTGTATACTCAATTCTAGCGTGGTATACAGCTTCTTGTTATAGAAGGCGGAGAATCATACACTTTCAGTACATTATCCAAACTCTTCTACAACTTTCCTTTATAAAACTATAATATTTTCAATTTATAAGCTTTGATGTCTGTGATTGCACTTCTAATACACTGATCCTTTTGCCCCTACAATATCATCCATTCTCAACTTTGGTTTTTTTTTCCTCGTCACCTTCATTCTTGTTCAACTTTCTTGTAAAAAACTCTGTTTTCCTCTGGTTTGATCTTTCAGTACATATCAAAAACTCTTTGATAACCTTTTTTTTTAATAAAAAAAAGAAAAAGACAGTGACCCTTTCCCCCCTACAACATCATCCATTCCAAACATGAGTTCTTCTTAACATCCTTCATTAAGGCCTTAAATTTCAGCTTTGCCATTTTTCTTCCATCAACTCTGCTTAACATCATAACTCCTCTGTTTTCCTCTTGTTTACTCTGTTATGGCACCTAAAAACGATCCCATCAATACAGTCCTCAATTTGTTCAGATCAAAGAAGCTAGAAAATTACTTCGATTTATCTAATGGCAAGTTGAGCATCCAAGGCGTCCCGTTGCTCTCAGAAGTCCCAAACAACGTGAGTTTCAGCACTTTTGACTCCATCTGCCAATCCTCCGACGCCCCGCTTCGCCTGCTTCAGCGCGTCCGGTCTCTGTCCCACAAAGGCGGCTTCCTCGGATTCTCCACCGATGAATCATCCGACAGGTTGGTGAACTCCCTTGGAAAATTCACCAACAGAGATTTCCTCAGCATCTTCAGGTTCAAAACATGGTGGTCCACCATGTGGGTTGGGAACTCTGGCTCTGACCTGCAAATGGAAACTCAATGGCTGCTCTTTGATGTCCCAGAGATCAATTCTTATGTCATAATCATACCAATCATTGAAGCCTGTTTCAGGTAAGGATGAAATTTTGTATAACTTTTACACGTCCAAATGTATTTTGAGTATCGACATTTTCATGGATACTGATATTTTCATCCTTGGTTTCAGGTCCGCCCTTCATCCGGGCGATGAGGGGCGCGTCATGATCTGCGCCGAGAGTGGGTCTTCACAGGTGAAGGCGTCGAGTTTCGAGGCCATAGCTTATGTTCATGCTTCTGATAATCCTTACAACTTGATGAGAGAGGCCTATAGTGCTTTGAGGGTTCACCTCAACACTTTCAGGCTTTTGGAAGAGAAGCAAGTCCCAAACTTGGTTGACAAGTTCGGTTGGTGCACTTGGGATGCTTTCTACTTGACTGTGGAGCCATCTGGTGTCTTCCATGGCCTTAAAGAGTTTTCCGAAGAAGGCGGACTTTCGCCGCGGTTTCTCATCATAGACGACGGCTGGCAAAGCATCAACAATGATGGCCAAGACCCCAATGAGGACACAAAGAATTTAGTCCTTGGAGGGACTCAAATGATTGCAAGGCTTTATAGGTTTAAGGAGTGTAAGAAGTTTGAGAGCTACAAAGGAGGGTCTTTGTTGGAGAATAATAATAACTCTCCAACATTTGACCCCAAAAAGCCTAAAATGCTCATCTCAAAGGCTATTGAGATAGAACATGCTGAGAAGGAGCTCGACAAGGCGATCCAATCAGGAGTTTCGGATGATTCCGAGCTCGAGGCCAAAATTCAGAAGCTAAAACAAGAGTTGGATGAGATATTTGGCGGGGAAGAAAATGGTGGTGAGGCTTTAGGTGAAGGCTGCTCTGAAGACTTTGGAATGAAGGCTTTCACTAGGGATTTGAGGACCAAGTTTAAGGGGTTGGATGATATTTATGTGTGGCATGCTCTTTGTGGGGCTTGGGGTGGTGTGAGACCAGGCTCAACTCATCTGTATTCAAAGATAACTCCTTGCAAACTCTCGCCGGGTCTTGACGGGACAATGAATGACCTTGCTGTGGTGAAGATTGTTGAAGGTGGGATTGGACTCGTTCACCCTGATCAGGCTGATGACTTTTATGACTCTATGCACTCTTACCTCTCCCAAGTTGGCATAACTGGAGTCAAAGTTGATGTCATTCATGTAAGTGAAAAATCACACTTGCAATTTTTTTTTTTTTTTTTTTTTTTTTTTTTTTTTTTTTTTTTTGTGGATATGTAAATGGATATATAAATATAAATATATACACATATATTTTGCAGACTCTGGAATATGTGTCTGAAGAATATGGAGGAAGAGTCGAGCTTGCAAAGGCTTATTACAAGGGGCTTACCAATTCTCTTCTGAAGAACTTCAATGGGAGTGGACTTATTTCTAGCATGCAACAGTGCAATGACTTCTTCTTCCTTGGGACAAAGCAAATTTCTATGGGAAGAGTTGGTAATAAGAAAAAAATAATCTAGTGCAATTACTTGATATTTTTTTTATTAATCTCTCTCTCTGTCTCTCTCTTTTTATTTTTATTATTTATTTATTTATTATTTTTTTTGTAGGAGATGATTTTTGGTTCCAGGATCCAAATGGAGACCCCATGGGGGTTTATTGGTTACAAGGGGTTCACATGATTCACTGTGCCTACAACAGCATGTGGATAGGTCAGATGATACAGCCAGATTGGGACATGTTCCAATCAGACCATTTATGTGCCAAGTTTCATGCAGGATCAAGGGCTATCTGTGGTGGTCCTGTTTATGTGAGTGACTCAGTTGGGGGTCATGATTTTGATCTCCTAAAGAAGCTGGTTTACCCTGATGGAACCATTCCCAAGTGCCACCACTTTGCCCTCCCAACTAGAGACTGCCTCTTCAAGAACCCTTTGTTTGACAAGCAGACTGTTCTTAAGATTTGGAACTTCAACAAGGTACAAAAAGCTTCTGCCTCTTTATTACCTTTTTTAGCATTCTATGATCTTAATGTTGATGTGCCAAAACCCCCCAACCCCAAAAGGCAAAAAAAAAAAAAAAGAGTGATTTTTTAATACAAATCTGACAATTTAGAACCGTGCAATATCGACAAGTATTTTTCATACCCAATCAAAGAATTATTCATTTCCTTTTCTGGGGTTGTTTTAGTTAGTGTTTTTGAAGTTATCAAATGACTAATTTATTGCAATATTGAAATAGTATGGAGGCGTGATTGGTGCTTTCAACTGCCAAGGAGCTGGTTGGAACCCAAAGGAACAAAGGATCGAAGGCCATCCTGAGTGCTACAAGCCAATGTGTGGCTCAGTCCACGTCTCTGAGATTGAGTGGGACCAAAAAGAAGAGGCAAGTGAGTTTGGTAAGGCTGAAGAATATGTGGTCTACCTCAACCAGGCAGAAGAGCTACATCTAATGACCCCAAAATCTCATGCAATTCAGTTCAGCATTAAACCATCTGCCTTTGAGATTTTCAGCTTTGTGCCAATTAGGAAGCTCGGGAAAAGCATAAAGTTTGCCCCAATTGGTCTCACCAACATGTTCAATTGTGGTGGCACCATCCAAGAGCTGGACTACAAGGCCTCTGGATCAGAATTTGGTGCAGATGTCAAGGTCAAAGGTGGTGGGAGCTTCTTGGCTTACTCAAGTGGGGCCCCCAAAAGGTGTCTGTTGAATGGTGCTGAGGTGGACTTTGAGTGGGCCACTAGTGCAAAGCTGACCTTGAATCTTCCTTGGGTTGAAGAGGCCAATGGTGTTTCTAATGTCGTTTTTCTCTTTTGATTGGCTTCATTTGTGATTGTCTAGAGTCACGGTGAAGAATCTGAGTATACCATGGCAATAAGGAATTTAGGGCGTTTGGTATGAGAATTCATGTCATGGTTCGAATCATAGTTCGTAACTTGTTATAGTGTTTTTTCTCATAAAAAACACACATAAATCGAAAATGATTCTAAATTATGGTTCTGAATCCGTGAATCTGTCCACTTATTTACCTGTTTCTATTAGCTTGTGGGAGGTTTAGAAATCTCCACAATATTTGGACTTATTGTAGTCTAGGGAAGAATGTATCTCCATTCATCCCATTATAATTAACCTAAAGTACATAATTGTAATATATAATTAAAGAGTTAACTCTCTCCCTAATTTCCTCTTTAACTTACCATTTCTATTGTAAAATTATTAAAAAAGTATTGTTAAGTCTCTCTAATTTCCTCTTTACCTTTTCTCTGTGACCAAAAGGCATAAAATGTTATTAACAAGTAGCGGATCAATATTTTATTTCAAAAATAAAAATAAAGAAAGGAGAGCTTTTGTCATTCCAATTTCAACACTTGAATGGTTTGGGAATTGAAACTATTATATATCCGTATAGGCGTGGAGCTATGAAATTTTCTTTGTTTTCCTCATGAAATAAAATTAAAATTCTTTCAACACAAAATTTTACATAATAACTTTTGAGTGAGCATGCAAAAAGTGCAGCAAAACAGCAGAGAGGTCAAAATGGAGTTGAGTACTACTTTGAGAAAAGGCCAAGTACCAACTAGGTAGCCGAGAAACTTCGAACTCAAATCTATATATAATGACAAACATAAGTTATATCATAGAAGAGTAATTTACCCCTATAACATATATTAATAGTTGTTCCAATTCCACCGCCAGAGCATGATCTAATAATTATTAATGAGACAAATTCGTGGTTGTACCTACAGACGACAAAAAGAAGCCACCTTTTAATAAGCAATTACAGTTCAATTTTTCACGCCACGATAATTAATTGATTGTCTGATGCATGGATGATGAGATCTAAAGCACCAAGGAAAAGATCACGAGGATTTCTAATATAAGTGGGGGCCATGGCAAACGCTAGAATCTCCACGTACGAGAAGTTTCTGCTTTATGTTTTTAATAGGGATCAGTAATTAATTGAGTTTTTAACTTTCACTCCTAAAGCAGCCCTAAAGATTTTAATTGTTTGCCTTGTGTTTAAATATTTATGTTAATGTAATGTAATCATGGTGAATTGTATAAGTTCCGTTTACTTCACTGATTTAAATTTTTAATTTGAGTTGAGATGTGATTTTATATGAGAACTTTTTATTGTAGTAAAAAAGTTAGATATGACTGTTTCTGAGAGTTTTTTTACTATAACAAAACTTAAACTCTAAACTCGAATCAGTGAAATGAACGAAAAAGTTACTTTTTCGACATTTGTTTAGTTCATTAATTTAAATTTTTAATTTGAATTAAGATGTAATTTTATATGAGAAATTTTTACTGTAGTAAAAAAATTAAATATAATTATTTTGAGAATTTTTTACTGTAATAAAACTCAAATTAATTAAATAAACGAGACCGAAATAATTCAATTATTCAATATATAAACGTTGCAAATTTCTTTTTCATCAAAACAGAATCAGTCCTCTTGCCAGGTGTTAGAGCATGAAAATACACGTGGATCCAAGCTGTCTGATGTGGATATTATGGCAGCTTCACGATACGTGTCATATTTCTCGTGGGGACACTTCAAATTTCAACGTTTTAATTATTAAAAAAAAAAAAAAAAAGAACTAGCTAGACACCAACAATATGAACCTACTCCTACATCATCTTAACGAAATCACAAAATTCTTGACTTCATCTCAGACAGACATCTTTTCGATTCCGTGAAAAGGAATATATAACAGCGGATATTGTATTCTAGAGGATTTTAGAAAATAAGATGCATATATATTTATATATATATATATAAAGTCTCTAATTTGATATTAAATTAGAGCGATACATATATATATTTTTAAAAAATATATATATTTAAATAATTATAAATGTCTCTTCATATTATATATATTTTTTAAAAAATATAAATATTTTTAAAAATATATATATACCGCTTTAATTAGGTGTTGATGAGAAATAATTTCTATATATGTGTGTAAATGGAAGGTTCTTTCACATCAAAAAGTATACACCTGTGCGGCAACAATGTTGGTGTCGGCTCTTCACCCCCTTGTCAATTCTCCTAGGAAACAAACAAAAAGTGCAGGGTTTAATTATCCAAACGGAAAGATAAACTTTAATATCTTTAAGGCTTTATTAAAAAGAAAATAATATCTTAAGATAGATTAGAAAAAAAGGATTGAAATCTTCCAAAGAATTTTAAATAAAAATCATTCATAGACTTTCAATTTTAATTCTTTTAGGTGAAAGAATCGAATAAGGAACTTTAAAAAACAAATATATATATTTCTTTCTTACCAGAGAGTCTTACGCAAGGAAAATCCAAGTAGCTGGAGAATGAAACAAGAGAAAGTGAGACGGTGACGGGTGATTTGTTGGTGAAGACTAAAGACGCGTACATTTTTGTATGAGCATTATCTGGTGGCTTTTTGGTCGGCCCAATATCGTAAGTGCCACATTGTAAATACCAACAAACCTAGTTAACCACTCACACACATCACACATACAGAGAAAAATATTCGATAAAGACGAGTACTGTTTTACCCAAAGTGAGTCATAATTGACCAACAACTGTCGGTATAAAATTAATAACGGAGAACACGTTTATTTTATCGATTTAAATTTAAAATTTAAAATTTATTATTGTAAATTTTTTTTTAAAAATAATTACATTTTATTTTTTATTATAATAAAAAATCCTCATATAAAGTTAAATTTCGACTCAAATTAAAAATTTAAATTAACGAACTAAACCGGTCCTAACTAATTTAACTAACCGGTGATTTGTGTCTTTGATTGATAGATATACATATTCTTGCCCTTTTAGAGGAATAATAATCAGTAATACATTTTTCATAATTTTGACCACATGAAGATATCTTTTGGAAGATTTGCCACAATAGTGATTTGGATTACGTCTAATTTAATGCGTGTTGTGATTACGTTTTCATTTACGATGCATGCAAGCGTGAAAACTATCACATACATGCATTACGGGTCATGAATCTTTTGTAAGGATTTTTTTTTTTAGCTTGTGACTAATACTATCCGTTCGTTTCACCAAGTAGCTAGATTATTTGTATCTTTGGAATCTGACCCAGAAAATAAACTCTCAAAAATTTTAAAATAGAAAAATTAGTTTCTCTTTAAGCAAGATTATTAAAGACGCTTGCACACGACATAACTAACATAACTCTGTAAAAATTTGTTGGTGCTTAAAACGCATGATCAAGCTCAGAGAAAACTTTCAATTGCAAGGCAAGCTCTGATATAAATCTTAAAAACGGCGTTTGATAAAACATATTTTTCGACAATATTAATTTAAAAGAATTAAAAAATTTGACAAGAATTTAAAAATATTAGTGCGTTTAGTTGATAAATTCGTACTATTATTTAAATAATAATTTGTGGTTCGTTACAGTATTTTTTCTCATAAAAATATACGTAAATCGATAATGATTTTGAATCATAATTCTAAATTTATGAACCAAACTAATAGAGAGTATCATTTCTGCATATTTTTTACTGAAACTTTATTTATCTTTTATTTTTTTGGCTGAAATTTGATCGTACGTTTGTTTGGACCTTTCTTCGTTTATCTAGCTGACGTGACCTTTATATTATTTCCATATGTACTATTCTTTGTTCGCAACTTTATTTTGTGTGTGTTTCTAGTATAATTTTCATTTACTTGCTTTATGTCGTTGGTTTCAGATAATGTCGTTAGGTTACTGTCCTTTCCTAATTCGTGAACTTCTATCTTCTTGTTTTGTCATTTTTCTCCACGTTATCGATTTAGGTATTATTATTGTCGTTTGCCATGACTGTTTATTTTGTAGTTTTTGTTGATATCCAACATCTCAATTTGCGGTTATCGTTTCTCAATTTCATGTTGTTTTCACGCTATTGTCATTTCAATTGATGTCGTTTAGTAGATCAATAATGATCGTTTGTCAATTTCGTGTGTTTTTAGCTATTGTTGTGAGTCCTGTGACGGACTTACGGGTCACGTCATTTTGCCTTTACTGTCGGCTTTGCTTCATGTCGTTTTTAAGTTGTCTCCCTTGCCTTTACTGCCCGCTTTGCTTCACGTCATTTTTAAGTTGTCTCCCAATCTTGTCACTTGTGTTGTTTTCCAATTTCATGCCTTATTTCTAAGTTGTTGTCGTCTCCCAGTTTGTTCTTTTCCACTTCAATGTTTTCAGTTTTTCTTTTGGTTCATGTCGGTTTCAGTCCTAGTTACTAATTTTCCTTTTTCTTGTCGCTTTTAAGTTTCTTGGGGTTTTTATTTATTGTTGTTTCAGTTCATGTCGTTTTTCAGTTACCCTGCCCAAATTAACGTCGTTTTCCAATGAATGTCATTTCTCGTTATCATCGCTTCTGATGAAGTAGTTCTTGATGTTGTAGTTGTTTCCCAATTTTGTCATTCTGCAACATATCGACCTCGTTCAATTCGCGAATTCGAGTTTTCAATTCGAGCTAAGATGTGACATTTTTTAAGAGCTTTTCACTGTAGCAAAAAAAAATTAGATGTGACATTTTCTAAAAGCTTTTTACTGTAGAAACTTAAAACTGAAAACTTGAATCGATGAAATGAACGAAGCCGTCGTTTTCCAATTTGAGGTCGCATCAGAGGTGCTTGATTTTCTCTGGAATACTATTGTCCATCCTTTGAAATCAAGTGCAAAAACTGTATACGCAGAATATTGAGGTCCTGACTCCGGTGGATGAACTATGGTAGGGATAATTAAAAAAAAAAAAACAACTAAACTTAAAATTAGTACATATTAAGCAAATACTGATAATTAATGTGTTTAATTTGTGATTTTATGAAACCAGATTTATTAAATCTTGTCACAGGGTAATCCAAAAAAAAAAATCGAGATTATCAAATTCGGTCATTAAATAAATACGAAAAATCATGAATCTATCAAATTTGATCATAAATTTTACCAAACCTGATCACAAAATTTATCAAATTTGTTCGTAGAATCACTACAATAAAAAAGGCTATATATTTACCTCCTAAAACAAATGTGAAAAATGCGCTTTCGTCGACAAAAATAGCTGGCTGGTATTGCCTTGAGCTTGGGTTGTTCTAACTGTTAGAAATCAAAGATTTGGTGAAAACCACCACTCAAAAGTCAAGAACATTCATGTTAGATCATCAAGAATTAATAAATCTGTAAGCGGAAACGTACCTGAATCCATATTGTTTGATTTCTCTCTAGAGTCGTGCAGTTTGTCTTCCAGATCAACACGTTTTCTTAGAGAACCCTTTAACTTTCTCTCTGTACTCTTTCTGATGATGGGATGTCAGAATGAATGAAATGATACGTATGTGTGATCTGGGGACCATAACTGCCATATATTGATAACTTCCCTGTTATCTTTTGGTATTTCTATTTTAGCCCATCATAAAAATAGAAATTACCCTTAAGTCTCTACACATTAAAGGTTAGCACCCTATTAGATACATTAAAGCCCAAAATACCTAAACCTTAGTAGATCACTTTTAATTAGACTTAATTTTATATGACAGCCCGCAACACATAATTATTTACATATAAGCCCAACGTTAGATTAAGGATCCAACACTAACTTCTATCCGCTAACACATCAGTTACAAATTTCTGGCTTCGCATCTGAGTCCTCTTTTGGGTTTATTGGCGTTCCTTATTGGTTCCACAATAAGCACATAAATACTTTCCTTCGATAGGTATCCGTGCTTGTGTCACATGATCAGTTTCTTCAGCATTTGGAACGAGCATAAATCAAATGTGCAAGCACTGGTTTCGTACAAGGTTTAATTTTGAATGTCAGTTGTCAACTGTCAATGGAGGTTATTTATGCAAAAGATAACAATACGGATACTCCGGGGCTTACGGGTTTGACAATAGATGAAAATGGAAAGAAAAGAATGCCAAAATAAGAAACATCATCTGTTTTCTTGCAAGATGATTCCATTTCTTACTAACACAAATTCCACATTCCGGCAAAACTTCCAAAGAAAGGAAAACAAAAGTGACAGAAAGGAGAAGGTGATTAACATTAGAAAGTTCAAACCAGGTTTCGAATCTCTTTACCAAAGGAAACATCTCGGGAAATCACTTTTCCTTCCTAGCCCACTCCGCAATATTGTAAGTCAAGAGAAATTACTAAGATCAATATGTCTACTCCCTTGGCTCACAATGTTGCTAAGTAGGCTAGGCTTTATCCTATTCTTTTACCTTTATGTCTTTCCACACAGCTACTTTGAAATTTTTTTATTGGTCTAATTTCAATAAATCTCTAAGCAAAAATTAAAAACTCTCTGGATGATACACTTTCTTGTTGTGACCACAAATCTTCTCTCAGTTATCTGTATAAGTGTAACAACAAAAAAGGAAAACAATTGAAAAACTCAAAAAGGTTCCCCCTATGACATCGTTGAAAGAATAAAATTTTATACTTCGGGCCAGTTTGTTTCGTATACTCAAACTCAACTTATTTAATTGATTCTACTGTAATGTTTTCTTCTCACAAAAAATTTAAATTTCAAACGTCAAAATAAAAACTCATGGTGTGAGTATATCTTCCAAACGGGCCTTTTGATTCGTTTTGAACAATAATCCGAATCCTATTCTAATATCATGCCCGAACTAAACAAGAAAGGAAAATAGAAAACGTGACTTTTAACAAAACAAAAATAAATAAATAGATAACATTGCCCATTCTTTTCCTTATTCATTCCAGTTCTTTACCATTCTCAATTTCTCATCCATCACCTATTTCATAATGTAAAGGGAAATAATAGAAAATAGGCCTATACGAAAAGTTTAAGAAAGTATATAAGTCAACTTTTAATTATAAGAATTAATAGGTCATAACTTGTCAAGTTATGATTCATAACCAGATAAGTTATGGACAAATTTGTGGAGTTATGGTTCATAAATAGTAAATTAGCCTATTTATGATTCATAAACAGTAAATTAGCCTATTTATTAACTTATGTAAACTATTAACCTATTAATTTTAAATCATCCCAAATTTTGACCTATTTTCCTCTTTCTCCCTAATGTAAATTATCGTTTAAGCCGTAAAAGAAAACTCTTTTTTGTTTCATTTTATGTTTTTCGTGTTTAAGCACCACAAATACACACTCAATCAACTGGGAAAAATTACCCTAAACAAAATAATGATGATGATGATAAAAATAATAATAATAATCATAATCGTAATAATAATAATAATAATAATAATAATAATCGTAATCATCATAATAATAATAATAATAATAATAGTAATAATAATAACAATAATAATAACCGGAAAAACCCATAAAATTGTCTTGATAAGAATTTACACTTCCAAAAGCTTCAGTTATCGGATTTATATTTTCATTCTCAATTCTAAGAAAGGTAAAAATCAATCAATCAATCAATCAATATTTCAAAAAAAGACCAATCAATCAAGAAATAAAATTAGATACGGTGAAGGTCATAGAACAGAGTACCGAAATAGATTTAACAGCTCCTCGTCCCAGTTGAAAGCCAAATTTTTTCCTCGTCAAAAAACCCCAATTCCCGGAGCAATCAAATCAAATTGAACTGGGAAGTTCAAAGAAGAAGAAAAATGAAAAGGAAGATTACGAGTTTGTGGGTGAATCTAATGCCCACGAAAAATCCCCAATATAAGGAATTCGCCGTTGCTTTAGATTCACTCACAAACCTGAAATATGCCTCCTCCTTCTTACTTCGACCTCATCAATTGATACCAAACTTTAATGCCATAAATGGAAAACAAAATATTTTTATAGTAATAGACTAGTATGAGGGAAGGCGATGCTAGATTGCCCTAATGGTGGCAATTGGCGAGTGTGAAACCCTAAAAAAAGCACCTTTCCTTCGAAGAAGATGCTTTAAATAATAGGTCGATAAGTCGGTAGGGTGGAAATTTTGCTCTTTCTAGGGTGATGCAATCAACAACAAGAGAAAAATAAAAAAATAAAAAAAAAAAGAGATAGAAACGACATGTCGTTTAGTGTTTACGTTTGTTATGTCGTCTGCGGCAAATAAAAGCGACATGTCGTTTATGCTGTCATTTTATATAGATTTCGGATGACATATCGTTTACTTGAATGGATTTTTTTTACACTAAACGAATGTCGTTAGCTTTTTCACTTCAATACGACATGTCGTTGCATGAACTGAGATGATATGCTCTTTTTTCTTTTTCCATCTTTGTCTGCTTTTTAGTTCTTACATTGATACATTCTAAGATTTTTTTTTTTTTTTTTTGACAAAGAGAGTTTAATATATTGTCAAATTTTACTGAAAGCTCATTATATATAATTGAAACGAATAGTTACGTATTCTTGTAAATATTTTTTACTATATATACTGAGTTAATAGTTTAAGTCAATCGTTAAAAATTTAATGTTTTATGTAAAATTAATATCTACTTATGAGTCTAGATATGTTGTTTCCATTTTTATGTCAGTCACGTTAGTTGTCTCTATTATTTAGTATGTCATCTAAATTTAATAATCTCACCACATGAATAGAAATTAAATACTAAAAATACTTAAACAATACGAATGTGTCAAAATTTAATTAGAAGGATAACGACCAAAACAAAAAAATGGGATAAGAGATATTGATTCTAATGATCAAAGATAGCTTCTCATCCCAGATGTTTAAACACTCAGGTAGCTTCATATATCTAATTGAAAAATATAATTTTTTAAAGGATGTAAAGATTATCGGTCGCTTTTTTTTCACGTTTATTCAATCTAATCGATGCAACATACGACTAATTATGATCTATTTACGCATAAATGCAAGTGTAAGTCTACACATATAATTATATAAACCACAAATGACTTCGATAAGTGCTACATGTATGCTATAATCACTAGTCTTCCAAAGAAAAGAAAAACCATGTGAACATATATCATCAAGCACATGGAGATTAGTAAATGATAGAAAGATAGTACTTATGAGCCATGTAGGAAGCCACCATCGTCAACCTGGCCCTTTGGTTCCTAAAGCACCGTACACAATGACTGTAGGTGTCTGTTTTCGGAGAGTAATTTGATATATTATCAACACCGGTCATCTAAAATATTATTTCAACTTGGTTTATAAATATGAATGATTTTCTCCGGCACCTATCGTGAGAGATTAATCTACTAAATTATTATCTCCGGTCATCTATCAGATTATTTTACATTAATTTTGTAGACAAATAACAATTTTATCTATAATTATTTCCCTCTTTATGCTATACACGTTCCAAAAGGGTTTTTGCACCGTGGAAAATTTAAGAAGACAATAACCAACCGCAATAACCGATAATGAAATGAGTAACTAAAATTATTTGAAGAATTAGAGATGATCCATGTGACACAGCCGTCATAACATTTGTTTGTTTTCTGATCTAATTAACTTATACATTCAAGAAACAATTTATGTGTAGTAATTTATAATATATGTTCCAACCAATGGATTATGACAATATAGGGCGTACTTCCAGCAGTCTGTCTGTTATGATTTATATTAATATTAACACAACGTCAACAAACAGGAGCCCACCATTTTTGGGATCCAATATATATAAGAACATATTTACATTGGTATAAAATTTGCTAACGTGTCATATTTGGAACCATTCGATCTAGGAGTCTAATAGCTATATATCAAATGCATGTGCTTGCATGTTCTACTTTAGTTTGTGGCTCTTGAGGAATTGAAGAGTACCAACATCAAATTAGAAGAATAAAACTTCGAGTAGTGATGATGTGTTAGATGAAAAAGAGTTTGATCTTCTTATTTGCCGCCACTCACTTTATTGTGATATTTGCTTCGTCACTTTTAAGATTTTGCTAACGAGTGCTAATTACCAGCCTAACTTACAAGTATAATAGAATTTATTGTATATAGCTATATCTACTTTAGATGATCGTGTTGTTATAAAATGAAAAAAAAAAGGGGGGGAGAAAAGAATTTACTAGCCGGTGCAAGCAATTTTGTTAAGATGCTATATAATAATTTGACTTGACAAATTAAGGACAATATGATACACAAGTTATTTGTGATTCTTTTAAAGTGCATGCGTGAAGAATACATGTCGCGTATATATATAAATGTATGTATATATATACATATATATATATATATAAATAGATATATGTACTTTATATTGGCCGGGGGAAAAAAAAGGAGATTATAAAGATATAGAACGTTCATATAGAGGATTTCGTCATTCAGAAGTCTCGAAGGGGCCTATGTAACTATATATGCACATATATGTAGCGTCTGCAGAGACAAAAGATGCATGCATCTTTGTCTGTAAGATTGCCCTAGTCATGTATATTACGTGGGCGTACTATGAAGCAAACATGTTAGAACATGATCATTTACGAATAATTTTGTAAGACAAACAATCATCATCCTAACGGAAAATGCGGGGTTCATGAATGTCAGAAAAGCAAAATCTACCTTATCCCAACATCGAGATCTAATTTTCCCACTTCATGTTAACATAAATATTGACAAGTAACACTAAATGCTGGCACTTCATTTCCTCGTAGTTTTTATTAAATAAGGTTTCCTGTTTACAAACATGGGCTAACCACCATGAACCCTAGCAAGGGCTTAATAATTATATAAATGTTATGCCATGTTTTATTGAGCTGGAATGAGGAAAATTAATGAAACCCTCCTCCTAATTAGTATACATGATATATATGTATATATATATATATATTGTGAATATATATGCATTGAATTTGGAAAGTTGGGGGAAGAATAATCCAGAGTGTTTTCATGAGATGGGTGGTGATGAAAGGTGGTGGAGAAGAATCATGTGGTTGCATGTGCATCGAGTTGGAGAACATGCCCCAAAGCAAATAAGCTCACACCCTTTGGTACACGTGGAGCTATCCTATTCATTCATCCCCATTCTCTTGGAGACCTTCCATGAAATTGTGTGTTGTGGCCCCCCAACTTTTTAACTAATTTGCGTTATCCTTAATGGCAGCCCACCCAATTCTCAATCACACCATATTATATATAAAACCCCCCCTTCAAGCCGTTACCTCATATCATGTGTAATTATATTTGAGGTTCTATAGTACTATTGATACAAATTTAAGTTGAAGAAAGTACTAGCAAACCAGCTAAGCTAATTAGAGAAAATCATGGGAATTTCTCAGTATTCTCTTCTTGAGGTACCCCTTGATGAATTGAAGAGCAATAGTATTATCCAAGGAAATGAGGATCAACATGGCAATTCAAATATTATTGGGTCCTCGTCCTTGTGGAACCAACGTTTGAAACGACGTGTCGTCTCAAGGAGTAGCGTACACATGACCCCGCGCAGTAAAAGGCCTAAGAGGATTGTGATGAAGAGGAGACGTCTAGGAGCTTCTAGAAGGCGAGCAAATGGGGTAGTGAGAAGGGTCAGAACTCTGAAGAGGCTCATTCCCAACAGCGAGTCCGTTGGGACTTTGGATGGACTTTTCAGAGAGACGGCTGACTATATTTTGTGTCTGCAAATGAGAGTAAGAGTCATGCAAATTGTGGTTAAGGTATTATCAGGTTCTGATGAGGACTAGATAAATATTGATTAGTTCTACTATAAGTACTCCTTTGTAAAGGCAGTCTTGTATTCTTTTCTTCTTTCTTAATTCTCTTTTTCCCTCCCCCTACAATTTCTTTCTTTCTTTCTTTAATTTTCTCTTGTATCATGGAATCATGATTGTTCATATAGTCATGATTATATAGAAGGTTGTTTTCGGAAGTCCCATGTATAAGTGGCCTCCAAGGTCATACTCATGCTTTCTAGATCACGAGTAAACAGCCTAGCTAATGAACATCATTTTATTGTGTGAATGAATTCAGACTTATTACTTACCCACACTTCTTATATTCATCTCATTAATTATACAACGAGTTACGTATTATTTAGATTATGTACAGCACACTTTTAAAATTTAATCATTCGTCTGTATTATTATTATTGTTGCAGAGATGAACGAGTGGTTGATAACTTCGATCTTCAAAACTCGTATAATTCGAAAGAAAGAACTGTTTATAAATGAAGCTCATACTTTTCACATAAATGGTATATACTCAAACGTCAACTCTCTATATCAGTGGCGTTTTTCTAATTTAGCCACCAATTACCGTCCAAGTATCTCTTATAATTCTGAAATTATCCTTTCAGCTCAAACTCTACAACAAAGAACTCTTTGGCCAGTCTTTGTAAATACCAATATTTGAATCAGCCGCCTGATAAGTACTTATTGTCAGTTTATGAAATAACTACACGACAAATTATGGTAGTACTATATATTATCAATATCCGGCAAGTAGATTTTAAAGAAATATAACAGCGCTTACTTATGTGTATATAATATTTATATATATATATATATATATATAATTTCTATATTGGAACTACTTCTACATTGCACGTTGGAGAAACGAAATAAAATAAAACAAAAACAGAAAAGCTCACGAGGCAATTGCTAGCTGCCATAGCCTAAATGTACCCTAGTTGTCCCCCTAAAAATTAGTACTTAATACAGGATCAGACTATTTAAAGTTGCAAGTGCTTGCCAAGTCAGACTAGCTAGAGGAGATATTACTATATATTTCAGCGGAATTCAAGTTTGAACTTTTGAAATGCTGGCAATGCACGCTCTTGGATGCATCGCTTGTCAAAAATAGAGGAAAAAAAAAACTACAAGTTTTCCACATCTATATTATATATAGTACTTTTTAAGGTTTGAGACCTCCACCAAAAGTGGAAGTCTTCGTTTTTTTTAGAAGCAACGTATGTTGTTGTATATGTAAAGATTTTCAGCGAGGAGAGAACGAAGCAGAGGAAGAGAGAGGAGCAGAAGAGGGCGTGTGGAAAAAATACAGCGATGTACCCAAAAAAAAAAAAAAAAAAAAGCCAATAATCTCCATTAACTATAAAAATAGAGAGTCTTTACGGTAGAACATCTTATTTTGTTCCACCGGGGAAAACAGTTATTTTTTATCACTATATTAATTTTATTTAACCGTTAAATATATACATGTTTGCATTAAAAATTTACAACGCGTCATGCTGCTCTTTCCTGCTACAAATCTAACCATAGCTATCCTAAATTTGAGAGAATCATAAGACGACAATATTCTCAAATGATGGAAACCCAAAACTAATGCAACTTTAAAGACGACATCAAACTTTAAAACGACAAAATTTCACAAACGAAACGACCACTAATATAAAACGACAATAAAATCTTAAAAACGACTACAATCTATGTTATGGCCGTATGCTTCAATCTTGATGTAGCTATTCAGTATAATACGCCTATTATACATTGCTCCTCCATCTGTACCGTGAATGCATTTAGTTCCTTTGATATTATACTGCAGAAATTTTACTATAACAAGTTAATAAACAAAACGACAATATTTTAAAAAGCAACGAAAAATCACCGAAACAAACGAAAGTCGTATCAGAAACGACATTAAATTAGTAAAACCAAGACGCTTTTGATTAACTAAAAAACGAATGACATAAAACTTAAAGCCGACAGAAAATATCATATCAACCTGTTAACTGAAAACTAACGCAGAGAATAATACAAAAAGAAAACTACAACCATAAAACTCCATGACAATCATGAGACGACAATGTGCTCTATTAAAATTTGAATGATTATAACCTTTCGAGGGGGGAAGCCAAATAAAAACGACACCAACCTCAAAAACGACAATATTGTACCAACGACAACTGATAGAAATACGACAGTTGGAATCTCCTGGAGTTTCTAGCAGTTTTGTTGTCGTTACCGATAGAAATTTGGCATCGGTGTTACTGGTTTTTCCCCTTTTTGGAATCTCCTTGAGTTTGATGTAGATTTAGCAAATATTGATCCAACATGAATGCGGGCTAACAAACTTGGGCTAGTTTCGGTTGTCTAATGACTATTCACTTTTGAAGTTTTCAACTATATACTCTACTATGATGTGAAAATGTATTATGTTAGACTAAAGTAAAATGTTTGAGATCTGCCGTTTTATAGTATTCCGCTAATTCACCCTTATAAAACTTTGGTTCGTTTAAGCCGAAAGATTATATTCAGGTTCAGTTAACTGGTATTGATGTGAAATCTTGTTGGGGTGCAACGGAAAAACGGTGGTAGGGTCCAGCTCTCCAAACAAAGTGTTAGTCCTAACAAATGGGTTATTTTTTAAAAAAAAAAAAAAAAAAAAAAAAAAAGTGGCTAGAATCCAACCAAGGCGACAATTGCAAAGCATTTCATCAACAAACTTCATCACTCCATTATCAATAGCGGTGTAATATCATCTTTTCTTGACAATCATAGAGAGATTTAGAACGTTTCCAATACAAATTTTTGTTCACACCCAAAAGATGCATAAAAATTATACAAAACATAGACTTTTGAGCAATTATTCATTATTTTTCCCTTTTGGTAAATCAACAAGGTTAATTATATTCGGAAAAAATAAGGGTTAAATCATGGGGATTTAATTAACTAGTTAATAAATTAATCCAAGAATTATTATTGATATGGAGAATAATATTAATAATATTATCAAGATAAACATGGTTCTTGTTTTAAGACATGCAAAATGACTGATTCAAATTTTAATTATGCACTGCAAAGTTTCTAAAATGTGACGAATTAATTGAGCATATGCTTTATTTCTCCTCCCCAATATGGTCGACAGGTGGGTTGTCACTTTGCATTTGAAATTTTCCAATTAAGGATTATAGGTGTCAGCACCAACCAAGTACAAAGATATGTCATCTGCATTTGAGTCAGCATTTATTGGCATATTTTTCAAACAAAATGATGCACAAACAGCAATTCTTGATTTCCCTCTCTCTCTCTCTCTCTCTCTCTCTCTCTCTCTCTCTCTCTCTCTCTCTTCTGTATAATGCATTAGCTCTCAACAGGTACGGATACAGTGGTGCGCAAGGTAAAAATATGTATAGTACCCTAGTTCATATATATTATAGTAATAATGATTGTGATGCATTAAGTTAATGCTTAAGGTTTTATTTTGGCTTAGTTGATTGATCGTTATAAGTTGTGAATGGCATTGACAAAAAAGACCTCTAAAACAATCTATTAACAGAAGAAAATCACTCTAATTATAACACAAACACAGTTAAATACCCCTATACTTAACTAACTGACAGTACAGTTACATTAGTCATGACCCCATAATTCAGATTTTCGAAATTTTATTTTTGGAATTATTGGGTTTTTAAAAAAAAATTAATATCAATGTCTTGATAGTAAATTCTACGTCATTTCAATTATGAGTGTCCGTTGGTGATAACTAATTTATCATTTAAAAGAGAAATTACAAATAGACCAAATTAATTAATGGAGTTTCATCACAAATATAATTCACAAAGAAAAAAAAAATTGAAGAAAGAAAAAAAAAGATAAATATTGTTTGCTCTCTCTCTCTCTCTCTCTCTCTCTCTCCATTTGGAATATCTCAATATACAGTCAATAGAAGATCGCAGAAGGCTTACATCTTTGGACCTTTAATTGTCTCATTCTATTTGACTTGGTCCTCTTTGAATCCAATTCATAAAATATCCCTCCCTTTTGTTAACTCCACACATGTATTATCGTATTCACTAAATAAATTAAAAAGAAGTTTTACTTTGACTTCTCATGTGCACCTCTTAGCATCCTCTCAAAACTTATAAAATAAATAAATAAATAAATAAAATTGAAGTCGCAACTTGCAAATTGTTGGGTTATGACTGAATGACTCCCAACAAAGAGTATCAACTAAAAAGTAAATGTAATCGTCTCACGGGTCATATAGAAAGAGCTCTCTAATTATCTCTGAATTATATATATATATATATGTCAAACTTCTATAACGTCTCTCATAGAGAGAGAGAGAGAGAGAGAGAGAGAGAGTATCAAGTATCATGACCTATAGATATATACTATTTATATTTTATTGTTAGGAGATGAACGGGATAAGTTCACGGTTTCATGTGGGATGAGACTCTAATTTTTATAAAATATATAAGAAGTAGGTGGGGTTAAGAAATCTGCAACAAATATTTAAAAAAGAAAAAAAGGAGCGTGAGAAACAGGTATAGGAAATCTTGGCTTATGACCCGGCAATAATGGAGGGTGTTAGCAACATAAATCTACTAGATTAGGAATATCATGATTACTTTCTCTTTCTTATATGCTTTTAAAAAACAAAATATATATAGACGGGAAAAAAAGAGAAAATAAAAAAGGAAAATTATGATCAGAGAGAACCAAGAAGAGGAAGATAGGAAATTGTCTTATCCATTGATTGGCTTCACATGCATTTGTTGTTGTGATAGAGATGGGAGAAGTTATTACCAAATTCATGATAATTTCAGCTAATTAACATTAATCTTTTTTAGGGAGTCTAATTATCATTAACCAAAAGGTGAATATGGGTGGTTCATTTGTGTGTGTGTGTGTGTTTATCACACAAATATATGTACTGGACTGAGATATGCCATGATGTCATATCTTTTTAACATAATATTGATTGATGGCAATAATTTTCTTAAAAAAAATGCCGTGGAATTTAGGGGAAAAACTTGAAATGTTGTATGCATTAGGGGATATATCAAGAAAAAGACACAGAAATCACGCTAATAAAATTGCACTACAAGCAATTTAAACATTTTATCTTTTTTTAACACATTTTTCATTTTTCATAATTAGAAACCAATACATTTCTTTATTTAAAAAACCAATTAATGTCCATAAAAAAAACAATTAATGGTAGCTATAATATGAAAGGAGGAGCCACACAATGCGCAATGCGTTGTATGTTATGTTAGTAGTAGAATCGTGCACGTTGCATGTTGGTTTTCTGACAAGCAAATACTTTCAAATGCGATTAAAAAAAAAAAAAAAGGGATTCCAAAATTTATCAACACAGAAATGTGCTCAATAATTTAAAAATAAAAAACAAATCGAACCATAATTACGGGACAAATGGCATAGACTCGTGACAATGGTCAAATATTGGGCTTTGGGTCTGTGGCTTTGGGCTGGTAATGGGAAGACGGAGACTTTTCGCAACAAAACAAAATTACTTTAATTAATTTTGTGCTGTTTTTGTCTCTTTTTGAGCTCCCAAACGTATCCGAGAAGCAACATTAGTCAAACAGTCACTTTAATAATTTTTTTTTCACATTTAATATCATATAGTACCATCATCCAATCTTACAATATCGCCATATAATATTAGACATGGATTAAAAATATTATTATTATTCTTCCACTAACAATATTGATACAAAAGAAATATACGTATATCATATATAATACCATATCTTGAAACGTGTACTGTTTAGCCAACCTTAGATTATTCCAAACCGCGTTTAAAGCCTTTTCCTTACAATAATTTTGATCTTAATGACCATTTATATGGAAAAGGAATTATTTTACCATTATATATATATATATATATTATTTATGTATCAAACTTTAAAGGGTGAAACTGAAAATCAAGTATAAATTTACCGCTATTATATGCTTACAACCACCATACCTATGTTATTTTGATGAGACATACATAAATCATGAAATTTTAATTTACGATTCCTTAAAAGCATATTGGACGTGAAAATAGGAATTGAGTGCTACTATATATTTATCAATATTTGTGATAATATTAAATAAATCAAATTTCACTATGTTATGTGACAATTTCAATATTCTACTGCGTTTAGTGATTACATTATAACTAATTAATCGTGATAGATAACCTTTTGTTAAGCAAATTTGTTACCTCAGATATATAGACACAATAGTCAACAGACTCTAATATATGCTTTTTGATCAAATATGGCGCATTTACATGTTCTCATGTCAGCTACAGTAAAGACAGGCCGTAGGATCTAACAACGTGGACGGTGATGGTGTAGTTGATAAAGGGGCAGACGAAAGGGGCAATCAAAGGAGGGACCCACATGTGTGATTTTGAAAGACTAACCTACGCAACGGTCACGTATGGTATGGGAAATGGTTGGGTGAGACATGGGAACCTATGGAACCGTGCAATCGTGGCCTAAGTAGGTTTCATGAAAATAGAGATAACGTGGATTGAGGCAATTTTGGTTTTGAATTTTGTGGACAAAACTTGATGTTAATATATCCTTGTGTGCCCTCAAAAGTGGCCTGTCTCTTCATATTGGTGAAAAACCTTGTCTTATGAAACTAATATATGAATCAATACAGAGATGTACACGTACAATGAACCCATAAGGAGTTTGAAGAATAAGTTTAGTTAATTATTTATGGGTTGAACTCTAATCACTCAAATATCAGTCCTTTTTTTTAAAATTTTTTTTTAGTTTGATTTGGAATATGCTTTGTTTTCAAGGGATCACTTCAAATGCGTCACGGAATCTTATCTCGTATGGTTCTAATCTATATCTTAACATCACTTAAGACGGTTGGGTCTAATCACACGAGGATTAAAGTGATATGAGGCTTTAGATAATTTATGAGTTTGATCCCTGTTTTGTATTAAAATGAAAATAAAATCTATTTATTGACGTCATACTATGTAGATGCTTCAGTACTGTACCCTATTTTTTCTTTAACCCCGCAAAGAGAAAAAAAAAAAAAAAAAAAAAAAAAAAACCATTTCTTGGCTCTAAATGGGAAACCTCATATAGGATAGGAGGCCATGAGAATTTGGTGATAGAAAAGCCGTGGCTTTAGTCAGAGTATAGAAAAAGTTAGAAACAACATAATTGAAGCATGGAAAGGTACACGGAAATTATGTCAGCGTGTGATATTGGCGCCTCATGCGTACGCCACACGTGTATACGTGAATAAACCTTTTCCATAAACAGTTCACACCAAAAGATAAGACATCCAAGAGAGAGAGATCGCTAACTTGTTCCTCTTTTTCTCTTTCTGATCATCTCTTTTTGTTTCTTATAATTTCTTCTTTTTTTTTTTTTGTCCTTGGGATCTACACATATTTTCCATATCTTGGCCGCGAGAGAAAAGCAGCTATCACCCACCGACTCCGCTTATTTAGACGCAGGGAATTTTTTTTTTTTTTTTTTTTTTTTTTTTTTTTTTTTTTTTCCAAAATGTCGTTTCACACCTTAAAGATCTATAATAGTATACTTAATTCTATTTAAGGTTCTTAAATGTACTTCCAATGGAAGTACATGGTTACGTTTGTACACTGATGTATTCAATTGATTGTAAAAGAAGACCCTAGAATATATCCACCCTTATTAAGTTTATCTTTTTTCCACAATTATATTTATAAATTGGGTTATATGTGTTGTGTGTGTGTGTATATATATATATATATATATCATTGTTCCTCATATATGGATGCATCAAGTATATATAATTTTGATATAATCGGATGCCCTATATACATCTTTTTCTAGTAACATTCCCACTCTCATCACATGTTGAAGCAGTCAAAAAGTTTATGCATACTAAATATAGGGGAGAGGCGCTATGGCTATAGTTTAAACAATATAAAAGGAGACCTTTTTTCTTGAAGAGTAGTATTGAACCTTCTAATCTACATATCATTCAAATTGATATATTAAGTAAATTTTTTAGTTTTTTTTTTAGTTTTTTTGCCGGTGTGTTATGGGGACAAACATCACACTTCAGCAAGTCATTCCCTTGAGAGAGAGAGAGTTTGCCGTGTATTGAGTGAGGACAATTTAATTAGCTAGCTAAAGAGTATACAAGACATCCGAAAGTAATATAGAAAAGCAATAAAGAAAACAAGCAAAGAAGAGGATAACGAAAGAAATAAACAAAATTCCAAAAAGCAATTGTAAAAGAAAAAAAAAAGAAAAAGAAAAGTGAAGAAGAAAAAGAAAAAGGAGGAATATCTTTGGAGGATTCCATCAAATGTGAAGATCACATGATGAACACGAGCCACATTCATTTCATATTACAAAGAAGAAACAAATCCCTTTGTAGCCAGCCGTAAGAAGGTCACGTGCTAGGCAGCCTGGTTCACACTCGTATCATGCATAAGGAGAGAAGTGTTCACACTATTTTTTTTTTATTATTAAATATCAAACACAAACAATAATAATAGATGGTCAAGACTCAAAACTCAAACGTATGAAACCGTGGGAGTCGACCACTTTGTCGGAACTTGGAAAAACCAAAACCAAAACCAAAAAAAAGTAAAACCCTTGTTCAATAATATTCTTGCATGCATTCAATTCAAATTGCTGCTATAAAACCGGCTTCTGTTCAACTCCGTACAAAACCTTGACCTACAATTGCCGGTCAATCTTCGATGGCCACAATCTCTCTACAGTCAATTATCCTCACCAGTCCACCCCTAAAGGTTAGACCTTCACTTTCTTCCAAACCCATCTATCTCTCTCTCTCTCTCTCTCTCTCTCTCTCTCTCTCTCCCCCCTTATAAACCAGTTCGACCTTACCCTACTTACTCTTTTTCCTTCTCTCTCTGTAAACCAAAAACAGACCCCACTCTCTCTCTCTAAGTATTTTGAGACGTTGATGAGCAATTTGCAGTACTAGGTACTAGTACTGTTACTACCTTTGAGCTAGTGAGCTATGGAGAAGATCATGAAGGAAAATACCATTATCGGATCAATACCGTCCTCATTTTCCGATCATATTATTTCAAACACTTATCCGTTAATCTCAGCCAATACGTTTGACTACTTGTGTGAAGGAGAAAAGGGCTCGCTAGGGTTTATGGAGCTTCTGGGTGTTCAGGACTTCAGTACTCCTCCTCCTTCCTTGTTTGATTTTCCACTGCAGTCATCTTCTTCTTCTTCTTCTTTAATGGCTTCCAATGCTAATATAAAAGAGGAAGTTATGAATAATAATAATAATAATAATCAGCCTGCAACGCCCAACACTTCGTCGATTTCGTCGGCATCGAGTGAAGCCCTCAATGAAGATCCTCAACAGATTAAAACTGCAGAACAAGAGGAAGATGATGATGAAGAAGATGATGATGAAGAAGAAGAAGCACATGAAAAGACCAAGAAACAGTAAGCTAATCTTTCTTAATCATCAAGATCTAGAAGTGGGGTTTTTCAATCTTCTTTTTGTTTCTATTTTTTCTCCTCTCTTTTGGGTTGTGCAGTATAAAAGAACCATGTTATGGCTTGGTGTGAAAACTGATTCAGCGATTGGGAATATCAATGGGGGTTTTTGTGAAATGGATCATTATATTATTATTTGTTTAGTTATTATAAAATATGGCAGCCGATGTGATGATTTTTTTTTTTTTATTTATCGATGTGTTTGTGGGAGAGAAGGTTGAAAGCGAAGAAGACAAATAAGAAGAGACAGAGAGAGCCGAGATTTGCGTTCATGACGAAGAGCGAGGTTGATCATCTCGAAGATGGCTACAGATGGAGAAAGTACGGCCAAAAAGCTGTGAAGAACAGCCCTTTTCCCAGGTATAAATATATATATATATATATATATATATATATTCACAAACACATATGACCTTTCTAATTCACTGCAAAACCCTCTCTTACATATCTTTCTTTTTATTAATAATCAACGAGTAATATAAAGGAATATGAGAAACCTTACATTATTTTACCTTCAATGTTTGCAAACAATGATCTTATTATGGATTTGTGAAGATATGTTTTGTTTGACACGATCATGAGAACAATGGTACAAATTTTTCATTTTGAATATTCTCTATATTTTTTCCTATTAATTAATTAATTAAGGGGTTGCTATGTATGTATGTATATATATATATATATATATATGTAGGAGTTACTATCGTTGCACTAGTGCATCATGTAATGTGAAGAAGCGAGTAGAGAGATCGTACAGTGACCCAAATGTGGTGGTGACCACTTACGAAGGCCAACACACTCACCCGAGTCCACTCACTTCTCGCCAATTAACTCACGGCGGCGCTCCTCCGGCAGCC
>NW_010356914.1:16902-18285 GCF_000414095.1 Morus notabilis | reverse complement strand
GCCAAAAAAAAAAAAAAAAAAAAAAATCCAACCTGCCGACTCACTTTAAAGCATATGGGTAAAATGCCTTTTATTTCCCATATATAGCATTGGATTCACTCGTGGATTTGGTTCATTGAATATGGGCGTGGCTGCGGACTATATATATATATATATATATATATATAAATTATTCAGTGAACTGTACCACGTCAATGTTTACGTGGTACATTTGTCTAATAACAATTTAACATTTGAGTTGTTTTGTTCATGTTCATTTCTCATAGTTATGTTTTTCTTTTGTAATGTATAATGCATGTATTATTTAGTCTAAATAACAATAATTACTCTATCTGAATTCCTTATATTGATTGGTTAAATAATTTTCTTTTATTTTTAGAATATTAATTTATACATTTAAATCTGATTAGTCATTTTAAATAACGCTTATTATTTTTCTTTTGTGAATTCAATATTAAATCGTTGCTTGAGCTCTTGTCAGAGGCATATGTTTTGCGGACTATATCCTTAAACACATAAAGAATAAAATCAATCCAGTTTTTTTTTTTTGACTATATCCTTAAACACATAAAGAATAAAATCAATCCAGTTTTTTTTTTAAAAAAAAAAAAAAAAAAACTACTCAAATAGGAAAGAAACATGAAAACTTGTATTCATGTATATAACTCAATTGTTTGAAATAAATTAATCAATATAAAATTTAGACAGAGGCTTAAAATGTAAATCTATCTAACTAGCTTAATCTAAAATCGCAATGTATGGCCACACAAGATGCCAATTAAATCAAATTTTTTTCAAGAATGTGAAATATCATCATTGGTTGCTTCAAAATTAAGTCACAAATGCTGAGCAAATTCTTCAATATAGATGTCTGTAAATAGACACACAATAGTCCGCACAAGGTGAATTGGCGTTGCCGCGTTGCTCAAAATTTTCTTATTGTTTACAAAGGCGTACAATAGCCTGATAAATATAGTCTATAAAAACATACGTTGCTACCCATGACAAGCAGTATTCACTGAAAAAAAAAGAGTAAAAAAAGAAATATCAACCTTCGTTTAAGTTTACCATATAAATTTAAACGCGTGAAAAAATATTTAAAAAAAATATAATTATTTAAAGTTAACCAATTAATATAATAGAACTAAGTAGAATTATTATGGTGATTTTGACTCAACTGTTAATACAATACACATTATGAAAAATAATCATAATTATAAAAAGCTGACATAGATGAAACTATCTAAATGTTGAGTATTTGTTGGACTGGTGTACCACATAAACATTATTATGACATGATACACCCAGTCCACTAAATAATTCTTCATATATATATATATATATATATATATATATATATATATGTAAGTCACTGACCCTTCA
>NW_010356914.1:11857-12277 GCF_000414095.1 Morus notabilis | reverse complement strand
GTGAAATGCTGCCATGCCGGAGAAGTTCGCGGTCAGGAAGAGCAGTGAAATCAGGGAAATTTTTTCCTCAATGTCTATCCAGATGACCGGTCTTTTTCCTATGCTGCGTTCTCCAGCTTCTTCGTTGTATACTGAAGCATTATCCACCGGAGCATTTTCTGGTTCAGTGGGGGTGGGGTTGGAAGGCATCATTTCTTCCTCAAAAAATGTCTCCTCACGAAGCTCAGGAAGAGCAGTGAAATCAGGGAAATTTAGTGAGGTCATTTTTTGGAAATTGATTGAACTTTGTAAATGAAAAAGCTAGAAAATGAATGAACACGAGAAAAAAGCTTAGAATCAAAATCAAAGAGAGAAGTTGAGAGATAGAATGAGAGTGAGATGAGAAGATGAGAGTGAATTGTTGTGTGGGATTTATGGTAG
>NW_010356914.1:0-11542 GCF_000414095.1 Morus notabilis | reverse complement strand
GGCCGTCCATGGACGGCCCGGCCCATTTGACGCCTCTATGTGTGGGTGGTTAAATCACAAGGATTGAATTATCACACGATCCATACCATGGGACCAACCTACCTAGCACGTCAAAGTTGGTATCCCATCTAATTAGAACTCTATTCCTGATAAATCTGAGGCTCCTCCCATCACTACTATAAAGTGTGTGTGTGTGTGTTTTTTTTTTATTTTTTTTTATTTTTTTTTATTTCCTTTGGGTTGTGTGTGTGTTGGGGGCTCCTAATTTATTCTTGGACTGCCCGAGAGTTTATGTGAGAAAAATTTAGAGAGAGAGGCCCGTTTTTTTCACTAATTCAAGTTTAGAATTCGAGTTTTGCTGCAGTAAAAAGCTCTCAGAAACAGTCACATCTAACTTTTTTACTACAGTAAAAAGCTCTCACACAACATCACATTTCAACTCGAATAAAAATTCGAATTAGCGAACCGAACGGGCCCGAGTTATAGAGATCATTTTTTGCCTTCTATTTAGGAGTTTTTAAGTACATTATTTTTTGGGGTTCTTTTCCTTTGGGTGTTTTTGAGGATCAAACTTCTTCAATGTCGTTCCTTTCTCACTCTGTTCTGATGTTATTTTAGGTGTTTTGGCGATTTCATTTTTTTCTGCATTTGTTTGGCTTTTGAGTTGCATCACCGTTGGGTTTTGTTTTTCCTTTGCGAATATTCTCTTTTAGTTTTTTTTTTTTGGGTCTTGTTTTGGTATGTTTTGTTGTATTTTATATATCCCCCCTTATTCTGTTGTTTCGGTTATATTATAGAAGGAGATTTTTATAACTACTCTTCAAAATAGTACAACAAATTATTATTAACTTTTGAACATTATCCCTTTTATTTCTACTCCTTTAGAATAGATCTAGTTAAACATTAGTTAAAGACATAATATGTTATTATTAAAAAACCCTCTGAGTAAATTGATAATTTATAAAATGCTGGGTGCCTCCGTTCGGTGGCTTTTCTAACAACCGGCTATAGTCTATAAGACTATGACTCATAATCTAACAAGTTACGCCAGCCGGCGGATCTCCAATCGGCCATAGTCTGTCAAACTATGACTTATAATCTGTCAAACTATGTTTATAGTTTATCAGACTATGACCCATAGTCTGACATATAACCTGTAGTCTACCAGACTATGACCCATAATAGGATATAATCCTTACGGCGGCAGCCGGCCATAGTCTAACAGGTTACGCTTGCACTAGGCATAGTCTGTCAGATTATAATCTATAGTTTGACAGATTACGCCTGCACCAGTTATACTCTGTGAGACTATAATCCATAGTCTGACAATCTATTTATCTTAAAACCAAGATCAAACATCATTTACCAAATTATAATCAAATTTTTAACCCAAAAAAATCAAAATTGCTCTTATGAAGTACACAAATTCTATCCCGAAGCAACAATAGATGACAAGAAATATAATTTACAAAGAAAAAATGGATAATAATCTACCTTTAAGAGTGTATGAGTTTAAACATTTGCTCTTTACACTTAATAAATATCTTTTTATTAGTGTAATTATTTAACTAAATAAGTTATGAATCAAGAGTAAAAGATAAAAATTCTAACCTATACACTTTAAAGAGCATTTATAAAAATCACCCATTTACAAACTAAAAAACTGTTATTGCAAAACAGTCCACTGTTGTAGACTTCGCAGCGGCTTCAATATCCTCCTCTTCACCATCAACATCAACTTCTCCTTCCTGCAATTTATTCCTAAATAGCTAATAACACACGCACACAAAGCTGAATTCAGCTTGATAGTCCCTAAAAAACCATCACACCATATAATAATCACCATGAAATTACAGAACACATCATATTAGTTAAAATCAAACTGTGGATGTGTCACACCTCAAAACAGGGGTTAGTGACGTGAAAGCTCGTTTAGAGGTTAAACATGATTAAAAAAATAATTAAACATTTAGAAATATAATAATCAAAACTAAAAGTAAAATATTAAGGAAATTTCTAAACAAACCCCACATTTTGTTAAAATTCAATTTCAAGAAAGTGATGGGGACTTTCACACTTTCTGAAAAACAAGTTTTAAACTAAGCCTCCGACATCGTTCAGGATTCTACCCACATGATATACAATATTGTACATACATGAACATGTAAATATCATTTACAGACATCAACCGCAGTCTAGAGATTTAAAGTTTACATTCTAAGAATTTACAATCCTTACATTATTCCACAAGGATGTTGGCACAATCCTCACTGGATCGGATGGTAGCCACTATTTCAGCTATTCAGCACTGCTTCTAGCGTCACCTGAGAGGGGTTTAATATTTATATAGAGCAAAATAAAACGTGAGCAGAAGGCCCTGTAGGATGTATTTTGAAATAAACTTTATAAACAAGTAAATAAATAAAAATATTCAGTTCCAACACAACAGCTAGAACCTAACATCATTTTTCTGAAAGGAAATATAAACTTAAAAATTCTGTATTACAGGCATCAACAAGTAATTTAACTATGATAAATTACTTACACAACCACAAGCACAAGCCTTATCACCACCGTAGTGGCCCGGTCCGGGTTTCGGGTTCTGCTCCCAAGGATACTATCTCCATATCCTATCTAGGCCATCAACGGGCTTACCAATTTGCAAGATATCTTATCTTAAGAAATCATTCATTAAAATTATGAAATAATTCATTATAATTTCAATAGCTAAAATCAAGCTATTGTGTTAAAATGTTTTTTTTTCTTTCGCAAACATGTCTTTTCTATAAAACATTTGCAAGGTCAAAACTCTTTAAATTAGCCTGTCAAAGAAAAGGACAAGAAATCCTACTTCTTAAGTACCAAACATGTGGCTAGCATTGCGCTATCCTAGCCTCTACTTCCTCGAAACCTTCAATTTTATTCTTCCACTAACATTAATACGAAACATTACTTTAGGATTCAATTCTTATTCCTAAAGCAAATCAATCCCAATTATACACTTCGATTTCCTATTAGTGTGCCTTAATCCAATTCCAAGTTTCATAAATCATTTTATGTTTCAAATCATCATTCCAAGGATTTTAATCTCAAAACATGGATTAAAGATGCTAATCCCTCTACTTTAGATTCCCAAATGAAACTAATTTGGGTTCTCTTTGAAAATTGAGGTCAAAACAAGGTTTCAATACAAAATAGGTTCAAACCACGTGTGCACTGGTTGACCGGTGATAGAAAAGTTGTTCTTCACTGGTCGGCTGGTGAAGAGGGAACCGGTCGACCGGTGGGAGTTGGATAGCTCGACCGACATTGTTCTTCACTGGTCGGCTGGTGAAGAGGGAACCGGTCGACCGGTGGGAGCTAGATAGCTCGACCGACACGACCGATCTGAAGGAAATAAGGCCAAAACCTGTAAATCCGAGTTCCAATCCGAGATATTTCAAGGGAAAACTATCAAATCCAGGTTCCAATTACTAAATCAAGTCTAAATAACTAATTTTCCCCAATTTTCACCGTGATTTTACCCAAAATCCATCAAAATCCAATTTAAACTAAAAATAGGTTTTTCTAACGAAAAAATTTGAGATTCAAGAGAAGTTTTTCAGAAATCTTACCCCAAATCATTTTCTTAACGTTGAAAACTCCTTGAAATTCTTCTTTGGTTCAAGATTCGGAAGAATTGGTGACAAATTGGACGAGAGAGAGAGAGAGTGAAAGAGAGAGTGAGAGAGCTGAGAGGGAGCGCGGGAAAAAGAAGGAAGAAAAAGAAAGAAAAAGGAAGAAAAAGAAATAACGAAAATAAGGATAATTTTTAAAAGATATTTATAAAAGTAGACTAAAAAGTGTGTCTACATATATTTTTAGAATGAAAATACTGAAAATATTTTAATCTCTTGAAAACATTTAAATTTACATATCAGAAACATTTAATGAACATAATTAATTAATTAAACTAAATTAAACATATTAATAAATTTTAATTATCTTATTAATTATGTTTAATTTCTCCAGCTGTTACAGGATGTGAGCTACTTCATTGCCAAGAATAACATACTTCATTGCCAAGAATAACACAAGTGTCGAGCAAAAACTGCATTGAATTTCAAGCAAATATAGGAACAGTTTACAGACACGTATACACAAACATAGACATACATGTGTAATGCGAAACGTTATACAAAAAGTTAGTATACTAATATCAGTAAGATCTATTGATGAGAACTGAGAAAGCCTCACCTTGTACTGATTGGCTACACGCTTAAGTCTTTCGAAGCTTGCAAGTGTCCACATGAGAACAACATCTGCATATCCTCATGCGGAAACCACTGAATTAGGCTAAATAGTGGAAACAGACTCTTACAACAATATTGATAAAATATCCACAGTATTTATCATAAATACACGACTGCATGAAAAGAAATAATTATAAATAATAATTCTAATTAAAAATAATTCAACAATTATTTTTATGGATATATTTGCTGAATTTAACTAGATAAAGTTTACCACTGACTTGAAGCAATTGTTGAAAGTATATTTGACATTATTATTCTTCACTTCAGAGCCATTTTTTGTTCTTGAGCAAGAATTTTCTGATACGAGCAAAATTATCACTCCCATGCTTCATCATAGCAAGTGCATCGTCTGGCTCTTTTTTAGCTTCAACATATCTTCGAGAGCCAGGTGGAGATGTCTGAATCTGGGAAAACAAACGTGCATACAAATAATTTTACATGAGATCAAACATGAAATTTAAAGATTTTAGAGAAAAATATCAAGAAATGAAGAACATGCTTCACTTGTAGTAATTAAAATTATAGTGAGCGGCATTCTTAACTAATTATAAACCTTAACTAGGAATTTTAGGTAATTAAATATAATAACAATGTAACATATATATTAGAATATATGTTACCCAGTTCCGAATAAGATATAAATGATAGTATTGATCATGATAGCTTCTTCCCGAATCTCCAATTACATAACAGAAAGAATCAGAAGAACAAGGAACAAAACTGAGAAACAATAACCTCCAAAGCTAGTTGGGCTCATTGTGGCAGTAACATCTTATTTCAAAATGACTCGAAAGAGTAGAATGTCATCAGGAAAGTTTATACCCCAGTCAAATATATTAGCACTTTATTCTCCAAAATTTATAAAAGAAAAATCCAAAATCATTCGCAGTTAATTGGTTTAAATTCGCAATTCCAAGTAGGTTTTTGACAAAAAAAAAAAAAGAGAACCAAATCCATTTTCATCAAAAGACCATTTTCTCACCAAAAAAAAAAAAAAAACATATACACATAAATATAAAAAGACTATTTATCAATTATGACAACATTGTTATAGTAGAATCTTCAAATAAATTGGTGTTATATGTTGTGAGAAAGTTTGACAGCTGAAAAAGCAAAAAACAAAAAACAAAAAAAAAATCGTAACATAAAGCCATAAAAAAAGATTCACCCACTGGCTTTCAAGTTTCCAATTCTAGAGACCCATTTTAATTTTCAAACTTAAAAAGCAAATCAAATGCTACGAGTCAAAAATAAAGAAAGAAAACAAATCTCCCATTTAGTTCGCTGATTCGAATTTTTAATTTCAGTTGAGATGTGACTTTATGTGAGAGTTTTTTAGTGTAACAAAAAAATTAAATGTTACTGTTTCTGAGAGTTCTTTACTGTAATAAAACTCAAATCGGTAAAATAAACGGAGATGTAGGAAAACAACACAATATAAACCATAAAACAAAAGGATTTTAAAACTACAAGTAAAAACCAATACCCACTAAATAAAAAAATCATATTTAAAACGTCATATCCCTTGATAAGTTCCAGAGAGTCATTTTAGAATTTTCTCAACCAAAAAAAAAAAAAAACAAAAGAAAAAATCAGAAACAAAACCAAATTTTGCTGAAGAATACTGACAATAGATAATAAAACCAACGAGAAAAAAACCACCTTCAATCCACACGCAAACATGGAAAATCCACACAAACTTTTATTTGGAAACCAAACCCACTTGAAAAAACACTCAGAGACTCATAAATAAACAGAACAAAAGCATAATGACCGTCGATTTAATCAGAAAAAATAAAAAAATTTAAAAAAATAACACATGCAAAATGATATAAACCTATGCTCTCTATTATTCTTACCGACAAATTGCAAAAATTTAAACCTGCACAAACAATGCTGGGTTTACCAGGCACAAAACACAAAAGAGGGCCAACTTGGTCAAATCCAAAAGCCAAAAACCAAGGAACATAAATATGATTTATAGGGGACTATCAATGTCTATATTTGAAAACCTTTCTATTTTTGATTTTCTATTTGGGATTCAAGAGTCGATCGATGAAATAAAGCTGTAAAGCCACAAGTTACATTGTTTCATGTGAATAAATGGGCATGCTTTAGTTTTTACCTAGTTTTTCATGCTATAGTAAATGAATGAATTTTTATTTTTATACCAAGTTTTCATCTCTAGCCCGCCTTAAAATTTATTAATTTCGAATTTTGTTCTTAATAGTAAATATTTTATAAGATTTCATTCACACCCTTAAATTTGATCTAAAATTTATTACTTTTGGCCTATTAAAAATGTTATAATTCTAAATTTTACACAAAATATCACGATAAGTTTCATTTACACGCTTACTTAAAAAAATTATACTCTACTGCACAATTTATTTATAGCTTGTTTAATTGGAGAGTTGAAGAGGGTTTTGGAAGGTTTGAACCATTGTGGATTCTTTTTGGTTTCTAAAAGTTTGAACCTGAAATAAGGTTGAGAATCCAAAATCGTCGGTTTTGGAGAACTTAACTTTCTTAAGTTCTCGTGGGTTGAATAGTATTTCAGGTTTAAAACCTTGGCTTTATCTCTGTTTACTCATAATTCTCACACAAACCAAAACACCAGTTCAAACTTTATTCTCTAGTGTGATGTTTTATTACAAGTTTAGACTTTATACTTCTAAACATCAGTTTGAACCATAGAAAACCCACAAATAGGTTCAAACTTAAACGTTCAAAACTATATAATCCGAATCCACGAAACAAACAAAGCATTAGTTTAAAATTTGGGAATAGTGCAAATTTATAATAGTCATCTTTCTATTATTGACATTTTAATCATAACGGTTTCTTTATAAGAATAGATCAACTTAAACAAATTAAAAACAAAATGGACAATACTAAACACATTAGGAGATATTGATTTCATAATCTGTAAGTTATTTTTTATAGTGCCATCACAAAATTTTGTGCAGTGACATAGTTAGAAAAAACAATGGTTAATCTTAGAAATTTTTCGATTTTCTCGAAGAAAAATTCTTACTTCATCATTGGAAAGCATTGCGATCACAGGCCCATTTCTAGTGGATCCATGAACTGGGTTGGGCCTATCATTGATGGTGGCATTGCTGGGCTTGTCTATGACAATGTGTGCATTCGCTCCGACCACCCACCCTGATCCAGTTACTATTAACTGATTAATCAGTAAATTAGGCTGGCAACTGGTTAGTGGTTACCACTTTTGATCTCACTTTATTGTACTCTCTCTTTTCCTTGTATAGTTTATTGTTTGACGTTGAGAAAAATATTCTTTTTTAACACATTTCAAACCTAATGAAAGGATGTAAGAAGTACGTACGTACTACTTTTGATTTTCTAAGAGTTACTCTTTAAATTAAAACCTAGAATGATCAAATTGGAATAAATTACTTATAAATGGTTATATTGATAAACTTAAGAGAATACCGGACGAAATTACACACGATGCATGTGTACGATATACTTCTATTTTATGAATATTCGTCTTTTTTTAAAGGAAATATTCCCCTTTTTTTTGTAGCGGATTGGAAGGCAAGCTTATGAAATGAGAAACGCTAGAGGCACAAGTGTTAAACACCACAACTAATTTGACTTCCAACATCACTAGTGTCCTTTTAACATTGTTTGAAAGAAATAAGTAAATTCCAAATTATTCTTAGGAAAAAAGAGTAAACTGCCTATTATAGCGAAGGCCATATTTTTCCACCTGGATACGCATGCGTGTTTATGCTTCCTCCATAGTTCAATCTCGTTATGCTGCTCAAGCGCTGGTCTCTGATTCAAGAACTGGGAATAGATAAAAGAAACAAACATAAAAAAAAAAATTGGAGGTCTCTTTATATCCATTACGAACATAATAGAAGCTTAAAAAAAAAAAAGGAACAAATGATTTTATATGATGCGTGTACATGTACATATCTATATGCACAGATATATCCCATGTTAATATACCAGCAAAGGCCACTCCATTGATTACGTTCATCATACAGTAATCACCCATAAAATTGCCCCCTCCCCCCCCCCCCCAAAAAAAAAAAAAAAAAAAAATACCCCCCCCCCCCCCCCCCAAAAAAAAAAAAAAAAAAAAAAAAACCTTCAATCCCAGTCTGATTGAAAAATCCGGGGTAAAAAAGTGAACAAAATGGAAGCAAGAATCTAAAAAGATAAAATTATTCTAACAGCAAATTGTTTGCGGATAATGTAGCTGGCCAGCCAAGATAATGCTCTGGAGCTCCTCAGGACTAAGATTGGTGATCAGCTGGGGGGAAATGGACCATCACCCTGCACTCATAATAAGACCACGAACGGCCTAGATCAATGATACATTGTACAGATAAGACCACGAACGGCCTAGATCAATGATACATTGTACAGATATATACCTGATAACTTCAGAACATGGATTGCGAAATAGCAGGACCCTTCCCTCACTGCACTTCCATGCGATCCGGTTCCTACAGAATGATATTCACTAAAATGATGCAACTCCTAGCCTCATAAAAGTCATTTGGAAAATGAAACCAAATACAAGAGTTCCTAAGGAGTACAAATCAATATCAACACTTCCAATATAGTAAATATAAAACAACATACGAAAGTATTATAGGTAGAAAAATTAAGTCACTAACTGAGCAAGAATTTGACAACTGGAACAGAGATCATCGACAATGCAAAACTTGCGACTTGCAATTTATAACAAGGATTGATTAATCACTCTATACCATGTGAACAACCGAGTCATAAAAACCCGTCTTGTACTTTGCACATCAAAGTTGATGAGACATGTCATGTAGGGATTACAGCTATTTGTCTCTAGAACATGTGAAATACATTTTTTTGCAAACAAACATCCTTCCATGTGGACAAGTACATGACTAATGCCTGCTTATGCAATATGCGTAAACAATGTTTATAGTGAAGAACCAAAAGATACCTTATGTTCATAAGAATGAGCATAAGGTTTGAAAGATGACCTAGTGAAGCAACATTACAAATTTTATAATATGAAGGATGAGAAAAGAAAAGCTTACAAAAGTCTCATTCATGGTGCAATTGACAAGAAAGTTTGTGAAAATGAAAGTCTGGGAAAAAGTAAATACACACCAGTGCAGAGAAGGATTGCTTTTCGAGTTGAAGTTTCTGATCAAGAAAAAGAGTCTGATTTTGGATTTCTGGTGGTTGAGCAGGTTGTTGGGTAGAGAGAACAGGTGAACTAGACTGGAGCTCGTGGCAAGGATTTTGTTCTTCTACCTGCTTCTTTACTTGTTCCTCCAGCGAAGCAAATTCTTTGGGCTTTACCAAAAAATATAAGTATAGAGTTAACCAAAAAAAACAAATGCTTTCATGGTACAATTGACAAGAAAGTTTGCAAAAAAGAACGACCAGGAAAAACTAATGCATACTGGTGCAGACAAGGATTGTTTTTCGAGTTGAAGTTTCTGATCAAGAACATGAGTGTGATTTTGGATTTTTGGTGGTTGAGCGGGTTGTTGGGTAGAGAGCATGGGTGAACAAGACTGGAGCTGGTGGCAAGGATTTTGTTCTTCTACCTGCTTATTTACTTCTTCCCCAAGCAAAGCGAATTCCTTGGGCTTTTCCGACTGCAGATCATTTTAAACACCGTTACTCGTTATAAGCTCTTACCAAAAGATATGAGTATAGATTATTTTTTTATTATTATTATTTTTTAAAAATCATGTTTTCATAGTTCAATTGATAAGAGGTTTGCAAAACTGAAAGACCAGGAAAGAGTAATACATACCAATGCAGACAAGGATTGTATTTCGGGTTGAAGTTTCTGATCAAGAACATGTGTCTGATTTTGGATTTCTTGTGGTTGAGCAGGTTGTTGGGTAGAGAGAACAGGTGAACAAGACTGGAGCAGGTGGCAAGGATTTAGTTCTTGTACCTGCTTCTTTACTTGTTCCTCAAGCAAAGCAAATTTTTTGGGCTTTTCCGACTGCAGATCATTTCAAACACCGTTAGTCGTTATACGCTCATACCAAAAAATGTAAGTATATGGTTAAAGAGAAAAATGCTTTCATAGTGCAATCGACAAGAGGTTTGCAAAACTGAAAGACCAGGAAAGAGTAATACATACCGGTGCAGTTAAGGACTGTTCTTCAAGTTGAAGTTTCTGATCAAAAACATCAGTCTGATTTTGGATTTCTAGTGGTTGAGCAGGTTGTTGGGTAAGGAGCACGGGTGGACGAGACTGGAGCTGGTGGCAAGGATTTTGTTCTTCTACCTGCTTCTTCACTTGTTCGTCAAACAAAGCAAATTCCTTGGGCTTTTCCCACTGCAGATCAATTCAAACACTGTTAGTCGTTATACACGCTCTAACCAAAAAAACATAAGTAAAGAGTTAAAAAAAAAAAATGCTTTCAATAATGCAATTGACAAGAAAGTTTGCAAAAATGAAAGACTGGGAAAAAGTAAATACACACCGATGCAGACAAAGATTGTTTTTCGAGTTGAAGTTTCTGATCAAGAACATGACTCTGATTTTGGATTTCTTGTGGTTGAGCAGGTTGTTGGGTAGAGAGGACGGGTGAACAAGTCTGGAGCTGGTGGCAAGGATTTTGTTCTTGTACCTGCTTCTTAACTTGTTCCTCAAACAAAGCAAATTCCTTGGGCTTTTCCCACTGCATATCATATTAAACAACGTTAGTCATTATGCGCTATTATCAAAAAATATTAAGTATAGATTTTTTTTTTTTTTTAAAAAAAGGAAGGCAAAAAAAAAAAAAATACCATGCTTTCACAGGTGACACAGTTATAGTAATATTTATATCCATCAGGGCAGGCATGCTCACTCCAATCACATTCCGAAAATTCTGGTATTTGAGTATTTACTGGAGCTGTTGACGAGGTAGAATTGCTACCAATTGCCTGAGGACTGCTTCTACTTGGTGGACGCTGGAAAAGAAAAATCACATTAAACAGCACCGTTATAAAACTGGTACTGTTGCAAGACACAAGTATAAAAGAATGTTTGTGAAACGAGTTGTAGAAGTGTCATCCCTTTAGATGGCATCAGTAGCATCTTGATGCCAACTGAATGGCATACAGATAGAAATTCTTTCTTTTTCTTTTTCCTTTTTTTGTTTGTTTTTTAAGAAGAGCATATACTGTATATGCATGAATTATTTGCAATACCGGCTGCCCGCTTGCCTGAGACCACTCCTGCTGCTCTGAGATTTGCTTCGACTGTT
>NW_010356913.1:0-277 GCF_000414095.1 Morus notabilis | reverse complement strand
CGCGAAGATAGCATCGATCTAACGGCTGATCGACCCCATCACGACACCAAAAGCAGTCATCGTTCCCGTGCCATTCGTAGATCACGACGCGAGCTTCTTTAATCTAACGGTTGATGGGCCCCATTATGACACCAACATGTGTCGCCCTTCCTGGGGCGGTTGTAGAGCGCGAAGAGAGCTTCAATCTAATGGCTGATGGGCCCCGTTTTGACACCAAACATTGTTACGATTCGAGTGGCGGTGGTAGAGCGCGAAGAGAGCTTCGATATAACCTCTG
>NW_010356912.1:0-880 GCF_000414095.1 Morus notabilis | reverse complement strand
GTATTTTTAATTGCAAAATAAAAGAAATACAGCTGGCACAACATTACAATATTTAGTAGATGTTTAGTTCACGGATTCATAATTATGATTTAAAATTATTTTTAATTTATGTGTATTTTTTAGAGAAAAAATACTGTAATAAATCACGAATCATGATTCAAATTATGACACAAATTTTCATATCAAACACCTCCTTATTATGGCATTACACGTTTTGCATGGTGCGAGACCATCCACAGTTAAAGCGTATACCTATGGTCTAATGCCCAATTAGAGTTGAGTCCACACCAACTTTTACAGGTCATACCCATAGTCTTAAAAAACCGTCGCCTTTTTTCTTACATTTTTAACCTGTTATATTTATATAAAATCAGGTAAAAGTTAAAAAATATGTAAATTTAACGGTTAAAAAACCTAACTTACCGCTAGGGATATTGGAAAATCTCCTATTTTTTTCTTTTTGTTTTCTTTACATTTTTATATTTATGCAAGTAAAAACGAAAAAATAATTCAAATAGTTCGTGGATTTTTTTTTTAGAAATTCCAAATTGCATTCCTCTTTTAAAAAATGGGTTTCTGATAACAACAAGAACGCACTCTTCGAGTCAGTACCAAACTCCCTCAAGGAAAACTTTACTGATTGCTTGAAAAATTCCATTAAACTGAGAAATCTATTTATAAGCAACGAGATTTCTTAGGAAAACAAGAAAATAGAAAAATGTCTAAATATTTTTGAAAGAGAAAACAGAATTGCCGTAGCGAATCCTGAATATTTTGCAACGGCCTCAAAGGCCTCCATCCATCACGAAATCGTCGAATCTGGTTGGCCTCTTGCGCACCCTGGTCTCACATGTCTCCCTCTCTTTTGCTTATGGAAGCT
>NW_010356911.1:0-6728 GCF_000414095.1 Morus notabilis | reverse complement strand
TGGATAAAATCAGACCATGCATTGGAACTTTCTGGTTCAAGCTTTCTGATGCATTTCCAAACTGCACTATTACATTTAAGCCCACTCCCAAAAGCCAACTGCCAAAGTCTATCCCCTCTTTTCACCCTTCCCTTGGCTTCAAGATAACTAAGTGCATACCAAGTTGAAGCTGAAGATGTGTTCCCAAACTTGTACAATGTCATCCTAGAAGGTTCAATATCCCTCTCTCGCAACTTCAGCTTCTCTTTCATGGTCTCGATAACCGATTTCCCGCCCTACCAAGTTGAAGCTGAAGATGTGTTCCCAAACTTGTACAATGTCATCCTTGAAGGCTCAATATCCCTCTCTCTCAACTTCAGCTTCTCCTTCATGGTCTCGATAACTGATTTCCCGCCTGAATGAATGCAGAAATGGTCAAAAGCCTTCTTGAAATCTGGCACATAAGGCCCTCTTTTCCTTGCAGGAGGCCAAATTCTCTTCCACACCACTGATAGAACATACCTGATTTGCTCTGAGTAGGGAAGTACTAACATAGCTAGTTTTGCCGCATTAACTTTCAACGCTTCCCCGGCTAATTGCTGGAGTGATTTTGACAAGTTTACCCCAGTGATTCCCTCATTGTCTGGCTCTTGACTAATACATCTGTAGTAAATGTCCTCAGCCCCAATGTGGGTTCTCACTAGGTGTTTGAGCACATATTTTGCCACCCTTTTGTCCCTATATCGATTTGAGAGCAAAACCGCTGCGCCACCCATCCGAAACAAGCAGTTAGGGAGCAACATGGACTTGACCTTCCCACCGTAAATATTTGAACATACTGATTCCATGCTGAGGATCAAGGCCAGGGAGTTTCTGTGGATTTTGAGAAGGTCTTTAGCCAAAGAGACGGATAACAAACTAGCACTGCACCCCATGCCGGAGAGGTTGAAGCTGAGGATATTGCTTCTTAAGCCAAACTTGTTGATGATCATGGAAGCCAAAGAGGGAGTTGGGCAAACAACACTGCAGTTTGTGATGAGGATGTCAATGCTTTTCGGGTCGATTTTGCGCTCGGTGAAGAGGCTTTGGACAACTGAGAAGAGCACCATTTGGACTTCTTCTAGTGTTGAATTCAGTGACTGGTCGTTTGGCAATAGGTGGATACCTGTTGGGAAGTAGCTTTCACTTCCTATGCCTGATCTTTCCAAGACTTTGGCCTGGAATTCGACGTTCTCAGGGCTGAATTTCTCCCATCTTTCTATGTGTTCTTGGAAGGAAGATGTTGGAACTCGGTTGGTATCGGGTGGCCTATAACACACGAAGTCGATGCGGTAAACGTGTTTTGATTTGTAGAATAGGTACAATATTGCAGTGGCAATGATCAAAGTGGCTGCAAGGATCTTGAAATGGGTAAAGAGAATTAGGAGCTTGGAGAGGCTAAGTTGTTCTAAAACGGAAAGATCAATGTCAAGAATTGACATTTTAGGTGGCTCTTCTGTTAGTTTATTGTAATGAATAACTTTACATAAGCATGGTTAATATGGTGATTAGGCTATGTAAAGACGAGAAGGGTGTGACTTTGTTTAGGCAAAACCAACGGATGGTTAGTAGGCTCATGCCAAGAAAGTGTACGGGAACATGTACATTTGGTTGTAAACTTTTTCTTTTGTTATTTCTTTCTTGAAAAAGAGCAATTCATTAGCTTGTAAGTTTGTAACAAACTAATTTAATGGGGGGAAAAAAAAAGGTTCAGATAATTTCTCAGAAAAAATAGGACATGAAACGGTACAATTTGTATTTTTCAAAGGTGACTTCATATATAATTACCTAATCAATTCATGCAAGTAAAGTTGAATTGTTAACTGTGCGTGTTAAACCTACATTTTTAAAGTCTTACCAAGGCAATGTGGTACGTTGGTTCACTTATGGGCAGAGGATTTGAACATTGTATCTTATAATGAAAGCAGGTTTACTTGACACTAAACTACACCTGCAACCACCTTTTTTTTTTGAAAAGTATATTAATTTATCTTTTGATTTGTTAAATTAGATAAATAAATTGAGCCAACGGTTAAGCTTCAAAACTGCCTGTTGAGGAACTAACAAAATTTGGCCTGTTGATTATGAATTATGTGTGCTTGAAGAAGTAAAGTAACATTGTTTTGACTTCACACATCAAACTAACTGAATCACAAGTCATAAAGCAAGCCAGCAAGATTTCATCACTAGAGAATAAAAAGCCTGGAAGAAATTCACGCTCAAACATTCTGAAGTATTTTCATCCAACAACAGCAATATTTCAAAATCTCTAATTTAATAAACAAAATTGTGAAGTAGACTAGTTTCAATAAAAAGCACCGTCACATTGGCAAAACTAAAGGAACTTCCAACTAGACAACAAGAAAATCAAGTGCTTTGACAAATAAAACATTGCAGAGTTTTTAATCTTCCTCCTCGCCCTCGTTCTCTGCAATGTTGAAGTACCTCAGTTCATAAACATTTCGGTCCTTGTTGGACGCAATCACTCGGAGCCAATCACGTACATTGTGCTTCTTCAAATACTTCTTTGTCAAGTACTTCAAATACCTGAATAACAAAGCGAAGAAAACAGGTAAGAAACCGCAGAATTAAAGATTAGAAATGAACTTAACCAACAACAGATTGTAGGTCAGTACCAACGTGCATATAAAATAATATATAAGAAACCGCAGAATTAAAGATTAGAAATGAACTTAACCAACAACAGATTTTAGGTCAGTACCAACATGCATAAAATAATATAAACTGGGAAATGTCACATGACGTTAAATACATAGAAGACCAGCACACTCCCATACAACCTCAATATGGTAAAAGCTACAAAAAGAACATACCAATATGAGGCCATTTGCATACCAATATACCACAAAACTAAAGGGTGTTGTACTTATACGACAAGATTGCCCTGGCCATTATCTTGGAAAGTAACTTCATGTGCAAAAGTAAAAGAACATACAAATATGAGGCCATTTGCATACCAATATACCACAAAACTAAAGGGTGTTGTACTTATATGACAAGATTGCCCTAGCCATTATCTTGGACAGTAACTTCAGGTGCAAAAGTCTTCGGCCGAGAAAGATCGTGTCAAGCAATCAGAGTTTAAATTTATGAACTTTTAACACAAAAGTAAATCTCATTCAACAGTCTTGCATTTCAATTGACAGCTCTAATTTCTAACCCAAGAGAATAAAGTACACAGTACCAAAAAAAAACAAAAAGATTCAATAAGAGCAACATGTCAATAGCTGTTCTAGGCAAACTAGGATGTCAATAAATGAATCTCCACAAACTCTACAAGCTTAACACAACGAGATCAATACTATTCCGGTACTCCCACAAACAAATCACAAATTATAACAAAAAATCACCTCTTGGAGAAGGTACTTTCAGAAGTAACAGTAATCTTGCTCTTCTCGCGGGTAACAGTGACCGTGTCGCCAAGAGCACCGGCCTTGCCTCCAACCTTAATCCTCTCCTGAAGAAACTTCTCGAGGGACGCAATATCCATGATCTTGTCCTCCACCGGCTTCCCGCAATCAATGGTGAATGTTGCTCCCTTCTTCTTCCCCTTGGGAGCCGCTGCACTTCCTCGACTCATCTTCGGTTTGTTCTTAACAACCCAAACAAAGTAAATATCCCATTTAGAATCACCAAAAACTAACTAAACCAGCCAAATTCCATAATGTCCCTAGCTAAATCATATTCTGGATAAAGCAACGATTTCATGGAAAGAATTTTAATAGCAGAACCACATATTGGAATATCCATTTCCATTTTCAAGAGTATTATAACAAACATTTATTTATTTATTTTATTGGAATTATCCTGCTGAGAAAATACAGGGAAAAAAAAAAAGGAAAACCAAAGAATGTGAATCCTAATTAAATTTGATTGAAGCAGAACTCATTGATTCACCTTATCAAAAATAATAACATAATATTAACAAAATACAAAAAAGATCCTACATCTTTATCTTTATCTTTCTCTACTTGTTCTTCACCTCGCTTTCTCATAAACCAAGGAGAAATAGAGAGAACCGATATGAAAATCCAAGCTTTTATTTGAACAGAAAAATGCAAATTGACAAATAAAGCTCGGTTCTTTTCTCTTTCGCAGTTTCACGGCAACCAAACAGAATAAGAAGTAGATAGTAAAAACTTACAATTGTAGAAGACGAGAGAGATAAACAGAAAGAAATAAAGAAAGAAAGAGAGAAATTTACCGGTGGACGGGCACAGAGGAAATCGGGTGAAACAGAGAGGTGGGAGCTGCGCGGCGTCTGAGAAGAAATACCAGTTAGGGTTTTGGTTTTTATAAGGGCTTCAATTTTTTATATTTTCCTCTACTGGACCCTAACTTTGGTCTATTATCTTTTCACGGATTCCACGGGTCCTGTTTTATTTTTCTTTTCTATCGCTCTTAATTCACTTTGATAAATAATAAATTCCACCCAAGCTTATGCCACTTTTTCACTTTGCCCCACAAGTTTGAAAAATTATCTTCCACTTCCCTTAAACTTCAAATTTGTTAGCAAATTTGCCCCCTTAGCGACTTAGGTCTTGTTCATTTCACATTCAAATTTCAGTTTTACTACAGTTAAAAGTTCTCATAAAAAGTCACATCTAACTTTTTTACTACAGTTAAAAGTTCTTAAATAAAGTTACATCTCAACTTGAATTGAAAATTTAAATCGGCGAACTGAATGATGTCTTAGATGAAGGGAAAATCTAGCATGCATTTTGCTAATTTTGAAAGTAAAGGCCGTGTTTGGAGTTGGTTTTGTTTTTGTTTTTCTCATTTTTTGAGAAAAAAAAAATAAAAACGAAAGAGAAACGGCGTTTGGTACAATTAAAGATAAAAAATAGAAATAAAAACGATTTTTAGTTTAGTGTTCCCTCGCGACCCGACTTTAAATTTTCTTTTAGGAGTAACCATTGTTTATATGTCATGCATTATTATTTGTTTAGGTTTAGGTTTCATAGCTATTGTCAGGGATCACGTTGACCTCTATCGTTTTTGCTACGCCATACATCTTCCCTTGCAAAGTTGCTCCGTCTCAAGGAGAGGATTTTGTGGTTACATCATTATCTAGGTTGCGATGGGAGACTACCAGTAACCCAGTGAGTCACCGTCAATGACACGCACAGACTAGAGACTACCACCCACACCTGACTACTGAATGTAACTTTGCCATGATGTATTGTTTTTGTGGCTAGAACGTGATAAAATTAGGACTGACAATTTGGGTAGCGATATGATGACACGATTCGAAACTCGTACGAAATTAGCGGGTTTAAGTTTATTATAAATGGATTTAGGTCATAATCAGATTGACACGATTAATATGATTAATAAATTGCTTGGGTAAGGGTTGACCTCATAACACGAAGTGACACGATTAACTATATGTGTCATCTCTAATCTAATAACATGTGATAAACATGAAAGTTTATATGACATATTAAATACAAATAATGTGAATTTTAATATTTGTAGGTAAAATTCATATATTTTTCTTAAAGGAAAAGATAAATTGACCAATAAACATGTTAAACATGTCATGACCATGTTAAATAAGTCATCATTATATTAGTTATTTATTCAATATATTAATTTAAACGGGTTGACACGATTGACACGTTTAATAAATGAGTCGTGTTTGAGTTGATATTTTTGACACGTTTAATAAACAGGTCGTGTTTGGGTTGATATTTTTAACACATTTAATAAATAGATCGTGTTTAGATTAATATATTCTGACACGATTAATAAATAGATTGACAAGAACACGATCCACTAACACAAACTGTCACCCCATTAAATACAAATAATGTGAATTTTAATATTTGTAGGTAAAATTCATATATTTTTCTTAAAGGAAAAGATAAATTGACCAATAAACATGTTAAACATGTCATGACCATGGTAAATAAGTCATCATTATATTAGTTATTTATTCAATATATTAATTTAAACGGGTTGACACGATTGACACGTTTAATAAATTAGTCGTGTTTGAGTTGATATTTTTGACACGTTTAATAAACAGGTCGTGTTTGGATTGATATTTTTAACACATTTAATAAATAGATCATGTTTAGATTAATATATTCTGACACGATTAATAAATAGATTGACAAGAACACAGTCCACTAACACAAACTGTCACCCCTAAATAAAATGATGTATTTCAACTTTCCCCCGTGGCATTTTCGTGTAAAAAAAAAAATGGTACAACAAATACCAATAGATGTGAACGTCCTTTGGCATTGCGAACAAAAGCCACGCCTCAATGACTTGTATTTTGTGGCATTTTTGCCGGCCCCAACAAATATTGCACTTCATCTACTTTGCAAGAATTATAGCACAAATTCAGCCCAAAAAAAAGGGAATTATAGCACAAAATTTAGGACCTTATTACTTAATTTGTTTAGCAAGTATCTTCTGCATGGTATGTCTTGATACTATGAACTTGTGTTAAATTATGCATAGATCACGACGTATCCAACCTTGACTAAAAGAAGTATTATATAGTTGTGCACATAATTGAATATAATTACATTGTATAAAAAAAGCACTTTGTTTGATTTCTTTTCTTTTTCTCCAAAAAAAAAAAAAATTACATCTTATACTCGGAATACTCGGAGACGTGTATAAACCAATAACAATAATAATAATAATAATAATAATAATAATAATAATCTCTT
>NW_010356910.1:0-483 GCF_000414095.1 Morus notabilis | reverse complement strand
AATTTCAACCTCGAATTATATAGCAGCACCTGTTGTCCTGGTTCAAATTACCTCGGTTTGATCCTCTTGTCATGCCATCTTTTAGTATTTTCTTTGTACAACTTTGCGTTCTCATATGAGAACATCCGCATCTCTTCCAACTCATCTAATTGCAGCAACCTTGCTTGCCCAGCAGCTTGTAGATCCATGTTGAGCTTCTTTGTTGCCCAATAAGCCTTGTGCTCCAATTCTAATGGTAAATGGCATGCCTTGCCAAAAACAAGACGGTAGGGGGACATTCCCAAAGGTGTCTTGAAGGCTGTCCGGTAGGCCCATAGTGCATCATCTAATCACAATGACCAATCCTTTCGGTTTGGGTTCACGACCTTCTCTAAGATTCCCTTGATTTCCCTGTTAGAAATCTCTGCTTGACCACTTGTCTGGGGCTGATATGATGTGGCAACCTTATGCTTAACACCGTATTTGGCGAGCACCCCCTCAAAT
>NW_010356909.1:0-796 GCF_000414095.1 Morus notabilis | reverse complement strand
TGAGGGTAGATCCTAAGTGAATTTAGAATTATTCGCCTTTAAATTTTAGAGTCGCCTATATTTTACTTTCTAAACTTTAAGATTTACCTGTATTTTACTTTTAAACTTTAAAAGTTCTTATTGTACTATTACAAACTTTGAATTCTCACCCTGTAAAAAGTACAGTGTTAAATGACAAAAGTTTGTGAAAAATTTTACAGAAATTTTGTGAAAAATATTAGCAAAAAATCATTAAATCAACAAAATATTGGTAAAATTCATGTCTTTTTTTAAAATTTATTTTTGAATATATTAAAATCCATGTCCTTTTTAACGTATTTTTTATTGTATTTTTTTTTTAATTTACTTGTTTATCATAGTCTTCCATAACAATTATATAAGAAAGCAGAAATGTTGAAAATTATTTTTGAACAAACTAAAAATGACAAAATGATCATAGGGAGAAAAATAAATAAATAAATAAATAAATACAATAGAGTAGCAAAGGATTGACTTTGACACTTTGAGTACTCGAGCGAGTAGCAATATAATGTTGAAGCCTTTGAACAATGTCTAGTGTCCATTTCTGTATCCGTAAGATAGGGAAATATTAGAAAATATGTCAATATGAAAAGTTTAAGAAAGTATATAAGCCAATTTTTAGTTATAGAAATTAATAGGTCATAACTTATCAAGTTATGGTTTATAACTAGATAAGTTATAGACAAACTTGTCAAGTTATGGTTCATAGTCAGACAAATTATGGATAATTATGGATAATAACTTATCAAGTTATGGTTCATAACCAGACAAATTA
>NW_010356908.1:164875-194989 GCF_000414095.1 Morus notabilis | reverse complement strand
ATAATTTTCACAACATAATATAATTAACAGATCAACTAACAAATAAACATAATCAATTCGTGTGTAAGAAAGGAGAAACACATACATCAGTCGAAAAAGGATAGTGCATACATCGGAGAGAACACAACAATAAAACGTCAAATATTTGTCAAGGACAGAAAAAAATATTATCAGGAGGAACCCTTCACAGAGTGTCAGAAAAAAAATGATAAACAAACAAAATAAATTGATGTATAAAATTAGAGAAGTGCATACCTCGAAAAAGGACAATGGATACAAATAAAACAACACAACAACAAAACCTCCAACATTATTAAAGAGTAATAAAAAAATATATTAGCAGAAGGAACCCTTCATAGAACATGAGAAAAAATATTAATAAACCCAACATGTAATTAACAGTTAAAGAACAGATTTAAGAATGAACAAATACTGACCTTATTCAAAGAAGAATGATAGCTGCAGCAGACACATCACAACAACAAAAGTGAAAATATATTGCTTAAGAACAGTAAAACAGAAAATATGGCAAGATATGTATTATAACAGTAAAAGAAGAAAAAAACAGAGAGAATGCAGAAAAGTGTATGAAAAAGGAATGCAGCTTATATGCAGACAAAAAATTTATGGTGGCTATCCGAGAGCAGAACCAAGAAACAAAAATCAACTAAATTAATCATTAACTAACAGCAGGTGTAACAGAGGAAGTAGACCACCCCAAAGCACTACCAATAGTAAGGAGACACAAAACCAACAAAAAATAACGCAACTTATATACAGTAAGAAAAAATTTATGGTGGTTATCTCAGAGAGAATTGTTGTGTGGGAAAATATGCACTGATACGTCAGACAACGGTCATGTCCCACGTGGCCCTATGCTTATCACGTCAGGTAACTGTCAATGCCTGAAACTCATTTCTCCCCCATATGGTGGAAGAGCCGAGTGCATGGGGGCCATGAGACCGTCAACCCTACATACAGTTGAGGCATGCGTGATCTGTTCGCATCAGTACCGTGATAGGGTCGACCAAGAGAGAAGCCACGCCTTGCAAAGTATAATGTAGGCGCAAAGGGCAGAATGCAAGAACCTGAGTCTGTATCCCAAGAAAGACCTATGAGGTGATAAGCTGGAGATCCCTTAGGTTGCGTCTGGGTTTGGAGAAGGTTAGTTGCACATGGAATGATTACAAGCCCCTGGAGAAGGTTAGTTGCACATGGAATGATTACAAGCCCCTAAACCGCCTAGAACAGACCAATGGAAATTACAAAGGATCTGCAGAGCTGTAATGTGGGACAAATTGGATGAGTGAATAGTCCAAAAGGCGCTGACAGACTACGGTCTAGGCAAATGGGATAATAGGCCACTTGAGAGGAACCGTAAAAAAGCCCTAAAAGCAGCCCGTCCAAAGATGATGTTCATGGGTAATTTGTAAGCTATAAAAGGGGCAAAACCCCAGAGAGAAGGGGGAGATTGTTCATGTAACCCGAGAAGAATAAAAGAGAAATAGAATATGCAGTGGATGTAGCTCTTTCTTATGGAGTGAACCACTATAAATTTGTGTATCCCTCTACTTCCATTCAAGCACCATATTAATACTTCTCACCATACAAACGAGGATGATGATGGCTTGCTATCGGGCATTGAGAAGCCTCGTCTGTATAGCAAGCCTTTTGTCAAATAGGGGATTGACCTGATCGGACCTTTGCACCTCGCACCAGGAGGCCATAAGTTTGCCATCATCGTTGTAGACTACTACACCAAGTGGGCTGAGGCAAAAGCTCTTACATTGACCACAGAGGCAGCCTACACCAACTTCATGTGGAACAATATTGTGTGCAGATTTAGAGTTCCATATTCGATCGTATCTGACAACGGAAAACAATTTGATAATGCCTCGATGCATAAATTTTGCAATGATTTGGGCATACAGAAAAACTTCTCAACTCTGATAGATCCGCAGTCCAACGGCCAAGTTGGGGCCATTAACAAAATCCTAAAGTATACCCTGAAGAGAAAGCTTCACGACTTAAAGGAAAAGTGGGCCAAAAAACTCCCGAAGGTCTTGTGGGCGTATAGAACAACGAGTCGAACTGCAACGGGCGAAACACCCTTTTCTATGACATATGGAGTCGAGGCTGTACTCCTTGTAGCTTACAAAGATGACGCAAATATCCAAGCAATGAACGGAGAACTCAACCTATTGGAAGAAAAAGGCCCGACTCTCAACTATGACTCGCCGCTTACTAACAAAGGACGACGCGATACTACAACAAGAAAGTCAGACAAAGAAGGTTTGCCTCGGGAAACCTGGTACTAAAAAGGGTGACGCCGAGTAAAAACCCAAAAATACTGGCCCTCTAGGCCCGACATGGGAAGGACCCTACTGCATAAGAGAGATGATACGCCTGAGAACCTACATTCTGGAAGCCTCACCGGTAAAAAGATTCAACACCCATGGAATACGGAGCAACTAAAACTGTACTACCAATAATGTACGACTTCTTACACATTTTAGTTGTATTTGACAGTTCGATAGTATAAATAAATTTATTGATAGAAAGTATTAAAAAAGACTACGGAGAAATCAACCCCTTAATAACGTGCCTGCCTAAAAATTAAGATTTTTAGACAGACATGGGGGGCAATAGAGGTTTACAGATCACAAATATATATATATATATATATATATATATATGCGCTAAACGTCGACGTCTCCAAGGAGGCGACGACAACATAAAATAGTTTTTAAAGAATCTGAATGCTACGTCAACGCCTCTAAGAAGGCGACGACAACATAAAACAGATGTTAAAGAATATGTAAGCTCCAAGGAGCATTCAAGCATCAAGAACGTCGACTTCTCCAAGGAGGAGATACGATTACTTGACAAATTTTAAGAAATTTGCTAAAACGATGACCCTAAGGGGTATTTAAAATGATGACTACTTAGCAAATATTAAGGAATTTGCTAAAGCGATGACCCTAGGGGGTATTTAAAATGCCAACCTCTCTAAGGAGAAGGGGTAGTCTTTCAAGTTGCTAGAATAAGCCCTGAAGGGCACTAAAGGCAGAAGATATAAAAATAAAAGCAGTAGTGCATTGTATTAAAAATAAATATATATATACATACTGGTGGGTTGAAAACCCCATTGTCTTTTTAAAAAAAAAGAAACACAGGGAATATGCTCTCAATTCTCGCCGCCACCAGTCGAGCCATCTCCGCTACTAGGCTGGGGAGAGCCGTCGTTGTCTATATGAGGAGGGGGAACATAAATGAAGCTTAAGTCCCACTCGGGGTGTTGTTGTTTGGTCAGTTCTACTATCTGTTTCCCGACAGACTGAAAATACTTGGTACGGATTTCAATAAGCTCCTCAAAAGTCATGAACTCTTCAACAATTTCCTTGCGCTTGGCGGCGAAGTCTTCCGAGTTCAGATAATTCTTAACCGCTGTAAGCTCAGCTTCTTTCTTCCCCTTCTCCCCTTTAGCTTTCCCCTCAGCAAAATATTTCTCCTTAGCCTCGGCCGCCTCTTTCTCCGCTACCTCTGCCCGCTTGACATTCTCCTTGGCCTGAACCTTCAATCGAGCCAGCTCATCCTGGAGGCTCGCCAGTTTGGCCACGGCCACGTCCTTCTCCTCGATAGTAGTCGAGCACTTGGACTTAGCATCATCAAGAAGAGACGTAACTTTTGCCTCTAGACTGTCCATCTCATTGCCACGTTCCCCAGCCTTTACCAGGTTAATAAGGTTAAGGACGGCGAGGACAAGGCCCTGAAAGTAAATCAAAAGTTAGAAAAGAAATGGTGAAAGTATAGTATGAAAATAAACAGTCAATGCTTACATGGATCTAGAAGGATATCTGCTTGCACTGACGATCGACTAGAGAAGACCGGGAGGCAGAGACCTAATGCTTGTCAAAAAATGATTCGTACAGGGTCTGAAAGACCAGGGAGAAGCGAGGATGCAGATTCAGCATCACCTCAATTTGGGCATCGGAGACATCTTGGACTTGGAAATTCGGGTCCATAACCTTTGCCTCAGGTAGGAAGAGGCGATCCTTGGGCGGAGGAGGAGCCTCGCCGACGTCAGGAATGGGAACCACCGGCGTCCAGGTTCCCCCAGTTACCCGCACCTCCTCCATACAAACCCTCTTGGGCGTAGAAGCCTCTGACGCAGACCCCAAGGTACCCGCCAAAGGTTTCTTCTTCCTAGGGGCCGAAGAGGAAGCACCAACGCTGGCTTTTGCTTTCCCCTTCGACTTGGGTCAATTGCTGGCGGAGAGCTGGATGTTTAGAGCAGACATTTCTGTACAACTAATAAAGTTAGATGAAAAGGGTGGACGTGGAATCATATCATTTATAGGGTCGAATCCAAATGATTTACCTTTTACATTTAGGTGGAAAAACTCTTGAATGGCCGGGAGGTTTGTAGGATCCAAAAGGGAAAGAATCAACCCTGCTTGCTTGAGGTTGGCCTTGGTTAAAAGGACGTCAATATGACGATCGTCCTCCAGAATTGTAAAGGCCTCTTCAACCCTCACGGCTAACTGCATATCAAGGTAACTGTCAGCGTTATAAGAAAAAGGGGAAGGAGGAGAGTAATTTATTATGATTCTCACTTAGTCTCCTAAATGACGTTTGCACTTTTTGGCGGTGTGGTATTCGGTATTCGGGGTGAAAGTTAAAGGGTCCCCTAACCATGAAGAACATGGGATTCCCGCCGTGTGAGGAAGAAGTGATTCATTGTGTTAATTTACGTAAGATGTGCTTAGATCGCCCATGACCACCCAAAAAATACCACCCTTCGTACTTTACGACGTGGCTTAACTTATATATATATACAAAAATTCATCCAACGGCAGGTCCACATCAAACTGCTGACTCCACAGAACCCAGGCACCGGCCAAGCAATACCAAAAGTTCAGCGCCAGTTGGGCAGGGGATATACCATGGTAATGACAAAAGTCTTTCACGAAGGGATAAATTGGCAAAGTCATCCCTGCGGTAAAGGCCCGGGTGTATACTAGAAGAAACCCAGGAGGAGGAAGGCTGGACCTAAAGTTTATATCCGGGAGAAGGTAGTCAAACCATCTCCCATCTACGTGCCTGTCTTGGAATGCCCGAACGATGTCTCTATTCCGAGTCCTTGGCGTTGTCACATTGGCAGTAAATGAAGGCCAGTCAGGGTCTCCGCTCATATCGGCCAAAGGGGCATCCACAATGGAGGCCGTGAATCCATGCATTTTCCCCCCTTCCAGGTAACCTTCGCCGTTGTCATCTCCCTCGACGAAAATGTCGACGCTGTCGACTTTTCTTGCTTCTGTCGTGTAGTTCTCAACTTCCCTCAGGATGGAGTCGTCGTCTGTTGAAGAAAACATCCATGAGGCCTCAACGACAGAAGGAGAGTCTGGCCTTACGATAGATGAAGAGGGGCTCTCTCGATGGTTAGATGGTTTAAGAGTTATTGTTATGGTATAACAAAAAAAAAGGATGATTTGATGAGCTACGTTAAAAGCCTGAGTCGAGAGGGAAAGGATAAGCAACGACAACAATGATCGTTTAGGGCCCAGGTTTCCCAACCAATCACCCCAAATCTGAAACCTCACTCTCTGCAATCGACCAGAAAGCAAAAAGCTAGCCTATAAGGGTTCAGATGTACGTAAAGTAAGTCTCTAACCTTCTGAATGTCTACTTCAAGCCTAAAAGCATGTAATGATTCGGCAAAAACCAAGAGGGAAAAACAGAATTCACACAAATACACAAACACAGTTATGATAGAGGGACAGGAATTTGAGAAATGGCAGAATCTGGAACTTGACTTAAGAGAATTTTGCGAAACACCAAAGGGAACGAGAGAGATGGGATATGGAGGATTTTGAAAAAATTTGGGCAGAGTAACTGCAGTTCTCAGAGGTTTGGATAGAAATGGTCTCAGTTTGAAGCAGACTTTTAAATGAAATCGAACCCTCAACCCCTGACCGTTGGATAGAATCCTAGTGAATCTAATGGCAGGGGCAACCGGTCAAGATCGAACGGTAGTGACAAAGGTGGGAATCTAAAGAAACATGATCAAACGGCTCAGATTAATCTATTTAAATAAAGGCACATGTCAGCGTGGCGACGAAACTGACGCGATGATTGCACTTTTTGAGGGATTTCAAAGCACCATAGCCATCATTCTAAGGGAGGCTCGGAGTTAGGCTCCCACACCCAAAGCAGACTAAAGAAGCGCCAGAGCAAATCCCAGCCTAGCTCGAGGCAACCCAAAGAAAAACCTCAACCTTGGGGGTAGCTGTTGTGTGGGAAAATATGCACTGACACGTTGGACAATGGTCATGCCCCACGTGGCCCCATGCTTGCCACGTCAGGTAACTGTCGACGCCTAAAACTCATTTCCCCCCCATATGGTGGGGGGGGGGGGGGGGGGGGTTAAGAGACCGTCGACCCTACATACAGTCGAGGCCTGCGTGATTTGTTCGTAGCAGTACCGTGATAGGGTTGACCGAGAGAGAGGCCACGCCTTGCAAAGTATAGCATAGGCGCAGAGGGCAAAACGCAAGCAACTGGGTCTGTATCCTAAGGAAAATCTCTGAGGTGACAAGCTGGAGATCTTTAGGTTACGTCTGGGTTTGGAGAAGGTCAGTTGCACAAAGAATGATTACAAGTCCCTAAACCGCCTGGAACGAACCAATAGAAATTACAGAGGATCTGCAGAGTCGTAATGAGGGACAAATTGGATGAGTGAACAGTCCAAAAGGCGTTGACAGGCTACGGTCTAGGCAAATGGGATAGTAGGCCACTTGAGAGGAACCGTAAAAAAGCCCCAAAAGCAGCCCATCCAAAGATGATGTTCATGGGTAATCTGTAAGCTATAAAAGGGGCAAAGCCCCAGAGAGAAGGGGGGGGGGGGGGGGGGGGGCGGGGGGGGAGGGGGGGGGGGGGGGGGGGGGGGGGATTGTTCATGTAACCCGAGAAGAACAAAAGAGAAATAGAATATGCAGTGGATGTAGCTCTTTCTTATGGAGTGAACCACTATAAATTTGTGTGTCCCTCTACTTCCATTCAAGCACCATATTAATACTTCTCGCCATATACCTCTAACACGAGCAGCTACAAAAATCCAAATATATAACAACTTTAGGCCGATAACCCAACGGAACACCGAGAGGTAACCCGGTGTAATCTTATTGATGAAATTCTACCGTCAACAAGCAAAGAAATAAAAATCAACCAATTTAATCATTAACTAACAACAGGTGTAACAGAGCAAGTTAACCACCGAAATGCATTACCAATAGTAAAGAAACACAAAACCAAGTAACAAAACTAAGTAACGTGATAAGATTACGAGAAAATAAAAATGACGTGATACTGCATAAATATACAACACGATAAGATTACATGGACTACTGTTATCTATTACATTTGATCGTGACACTCATATTAATGCAAGGTATTGGCAAAGTTTCTAAGAAGCCATGGGAACATAATTGAATTTCAGTATGACTTTTCATCCTTAGACTGACGGGCAATCTGAAAGAATTATTCAGATTCTGGAGGATATGTTTCGTGCTTGTATTCTGGACTTTGGTGGAAACTGGAATAAATATCTTCACCTTGCTGAGTTCACTTACAACAACAACTATCAGGCCAGTGTCAACCCTAAGCTTTAAAGATTTAGAAAATCAACCAAGCCAAGGAAATTTTCATGACAACAAGATGTATTCATCAATTTCTTTTCAAAAATCACAATTTAAACATAAATGAAAAGGAGAAATTCGGATTTAAACCAAATAGGAGGAAAAAGTGAAAAACCCTACCTCAAAAATAGAAGCTCCTTCCTCAAAATTTCCTTAGGGGTTTGCATCTCGATGTCGTCCTCGACGTTTTGAAGCGGTGGTGTCGACCACCACCCCCGGAAGTGGCAGCGACGTGGGCGGCGGCGGAGAGCCAGTGAGCTACCGGGCATGACCGATTTCCATATTCAATATGGATGTCATCTCGTTCTCCTCTTCGCCATGAACTCATAGAAACAATAATCACTCAATTCTGATTAAGAACGAGTGAGTTATGGAGTTTTGAAATTGAAGAAAGTTTTTTGGAAAGATGAGAGAGAGTTCGGGTAGAGGAGAGAGAGAACGAGAATAAGAGAAGTGAGCTTGGACTTTCTGTGCAGAAAGAGGAATGGGAGAAAATATCGGGAAAGGAAAAGAAAAAGAAGAAAAGGAAGAAAAAGGAAAAGAAAAAGGCAAAAAGAGAAAAAGAGAAATGAGCTTGGACTTTATGTGCAGATCTACTAATTAGACTTTGAAGCTGAGTCTAACTAAAATCTGAAGTGACTTATCATTCCTGTTTTGAAAAATTAGCTACTGACACTTTAAAACTATTCGGGGGAAATAGCAGCGTCAATTCTAAAACAATCCTTTTTAAAGGAGAAAAATCATTTACGTGATAATTATAATTGAGAATCTTTTACTAATCTTAAATTAAATAACACTAATTATCGAATTAGATTAATTAATCTCAATTAATTTAACCGGGTGTTACAAAATCTATCAATTCACACGGAGCTACATGTCGAGATCATTTTTCTTATTTTTTAATCATTTTTGTATTCTATTGATTGTTTATTTTGTAATATGTTAATTTGATATATTTACATAATCTGATGGTTTATTTTTGTTTTTGTGTATTTTGGAAAAATACTCTACCTCTAGTACATCATCAAACGTAATCCACTAGATTACTCTCCGGTGATGTTGGTGTCAAGACGATTGAAGATGGCAGACCCTTTTTTAATTTGTCAAATAAGATTAAAAAAATAATCCATTAGATTACATTCCGGCAATTGATGTTCGTTTTTTTTTTTTTTAAATTGAAAATAAAAAAAATAATATAGATTATTATAACAATCGACCGTATACTCTCCTTGGAGACGGAGACGGCCGACCATTAATAATTCAAAGTAAAAAAAAAAAAAAAAAACACCTATTCTAGTAAATTATGAGATCGTGACGGTGAGTGATCAAGATGTTGAAAACACCTATTCTTTTTGCCACTCATCACTATCTGATGTTCGATCAAGATGATTAAGGAAATAGAGATAGAGAAGAAAAGAAAAATTGATGGAGAAATAGAAGAAGAGGGAGGTAAGAGAGAACATGGGAGAGAAAATATTTGTCAATTAATCATTGCTGAAAAATGCAAATATAATATCTATGTGTAGACTCGTAAAATCTAATTTTAAGTTAAATATAACCAAATAATCATTAATAATCCTAAGAGATAAACAAAACCATAGAATATTCAAATATTTTAAATTATCCTAATAGATAAATATATAATTCAAACTTCTTATTTTGTTCCCACTACCATCTCTAATAAAATTACTCTCAAGCTATAGATATTAGATTTCCCTAAAATTCTCCTTTATCAAAGTTTAGCATTAGCAAACGAGAAATGCAGCTAAGCAGCCAATGGCTGAAACAAGCCTCTCAGTCCCAACAATTAATTTATTTTGGGCGATAAAAATACGCCATTAATTAGAGTTCTCTTCTCTCTAAAGAAAATGGAAATGGTGCTTCTTAATTTTATCACTTTTTCATTGAAGTGCAATCCTGTATTTTCAGTTTTTTGGGGAGGCTGAATTAAGTACACCTTAAAATATTGTCACCCCATTGCCATTGCCGATCCATGTAAAATGCAACATATAGATTTAAAGAATTATTATTAAGCTATAGTAAGGTAGATAAAATACATGCTTTTAACATCGTTGAGTACTTTATAAGCTTCATTTCGAAAACAACAACCGAGATTTGCTTTCTCTAGTATTAAGTTTGAAAGCAACAAGCAGTGCTTGTACAGTTCTTTAGCCATGGCTCTTACATTGAATTATTGAAGTATTTGATGAAGAAAGAGATAGTATAGGAACATCAAATGAAGGCTTATACTGGATATGATCAATAGAAGACAGTTACACAAAGGCAATCAACATCTTTTCGGGATGACAAGGTTGACTTCCGTTTGCCAACTTTCGCCTCCATCACCGTGTGCATAAGGGCATGGCCTAGGGTTGTCTTTGTCTCGAAGCAACCGGTTCCACTCTGCTTTCGAGTCTCGAGTTGAGAAAACAGTCCAACTACCAGTGGCATTCTCATACCTACTATGTGTGATGCGATTGAACTCCTTCACATCCCAATTCTTGTTTATATCATCGGGGTCAATATCGATGGTGAAGATATCTCCGTAAGGCCTCACGGAGTGCAAGAAGAGAGGTAAAGAGATGGGATCGACAGACACTCCAGCAAGATCGGATGTCACAACTATGCTCTTCCTGTCCGGACTAAAAAATGGATGGTTCACATGCCCTGTAAGATCACTCCCACTTCCCGTCACTCTTACGACCACTGATGGATCGTTCACCTTTACTAGATATATCGCAAAATATCCTGGATCAAGTCCGTTATCGCTTTTTGGTGCATCTTCAGGCTTATCGCGGGTTGACGAGAATACTATCCAGTCTCCCGTTGGCGACCATTGGCAATGTGTGTCAGTCCAAGACCCATTTGTTAGCCTTGTTATTTTGCCATGCCCATATTCCCCTACTTGTGCGTCCTCCATTATGTATAGATTCTTGTATCTTTTATCCCCTCTTGTAGATCGATAAACTAATTTTGTCCCTAATTAAATCCATAGTTCGTACAAATTAATGTAGCAAACTATAATATTATGTCTTTTGCAATGAAAACTATTATTGTCATGTTTGGTAGCATGTATTGTATAAGGTGTATTGTATTGTGTTGTATTGTCATAATACAATATAGTGTCTAGTGTCATGACGTATTGTACAATGGGTCTAAATGTAAAATTTTTAAAATTTTGGGCCAAAATGTAATTTTGAAAAAAAAATTTGGGTCACAATATAATTTTTAAAAATTTGGGGTTAAAATATAATTTTTTAAAATATTGAGAGGTGAAAATATAATTTTTAAAAAATATAAGGATCCCGACATACGTAAAAAATGAGTCGTATTCAATAATACGACATATACCGCATTAATTTACCATCCGTATTAACTTATAATATACGATGATCGCACCAAATATTATATTACCACCTATATTATTATATAATATGGTGCTTTAATACAGTCAAATAAACATACCCTATATGTTATGAACAATTAATCCTTAGTCGCAAACTCGCTAATGGATTGGTAAATAAATTCACTTATAAGGATTGAATCGAACTTGAAGTGGGACTCATCATTCAGTTGACAAACTATCTAAAATACTTACTGGATAAACTGAGTCCTCATTCTTTGTTAAGGATTATATGGACATTCTAATTTTATATTACCGACAGCAATAAAGTTATTAAAGAAAACCCAAAAAAGACCGCATAAAATGTATAGAGACTCATCTTAATGTATGACCATGTTCTCTTTTGGCCATGATATTATTTCTTATGATAAATAAGACTTAGAAAAGAGAGAAAACAGCAAGCCTTTCAACCGATCTCTGTATTTTCTATAACCCTCTAATTAATAATCTTACAACCCTCTAATTAATAATCTTACAACCCTCTAATTAATAATCTTAAAACCGGCGCTTTACCTTTTCTAAAGAAAACCTAGGGCGATAGTGTATTCCTTTACGGAAGGCAATAATCATCGTAATTAGACTCCACAATTTAACACTTTTGAACAACATATACATAAAGTGAAGTATATATGTGTGTCTAGGGCCCGTTCGTTTCGCTCATTCAAATTAAGATTTGAGTTTAAAAATAAATTTATATAAGAGAAAACATCGCACCAGAAAATGTTGAATTTAAATTTTTATGAGAAAAAAATACTATAACACGAGTCGTGATTCGAACGGTGAAATGAACGAAGCCATAGTACCATAGTGTCATAGTGCTCTATAATAATTGGTATTTGGAAATTAGGAAGCAGATGGAACAAGTAAAGGCGGTACCTTCTCGATTGGTGGATGGGAAGGCGCTATTGCATGAAAAGCCATTACTGGAAGGTCTTGTGAGGTCTATACGTTGCTGATTTCCACTCGTCACGTCGAGGATGGCGCATATCTGCAATTCTTTGTCAGCACTGAAAGAAGGTCCCACGCATACATACAGCGTATCTTTCTGTGGATCTTGGTTCCAAACTGGCGCAAACATGTTGTCATATTTCATCTGCATAAAGAAAGAAAATTAATGTCATCAACTATATATATATTCATACATGAATGATGAATACAATTGAGTTTCAATACAATATACAATAATTAGCCTTTGTTATATATACCGTGTAAACACGATTCGGTCCATTATTATCGACTACCCATAGAGATTTGAACTCATTGTCAACGAAGGCAAGCTTGGAGCCGTCGTTGGAAAATGTCGGAAACACTCCCGACACCCTAAACAGTCCTATATCCTGATGCGGAGAGCGGAGTTGGTGGAACCGTTTTGGTATATCGTCTTCACTCTGTCACAAAAAATCTTTTGAGAGTACTAACGTAGTTGGGATGCTATACATAATTCTTATCATTCATATAAAAAAAAAAAAAAAAAAAAAAAGCGCAAGCTACCAAACGAGTTTAAAGTGTTTCTTACCTTAAGGTGTTCGATCTTGCAACGGTGGTAACCGATGCGCTTATTCCCACCAATGTCTATCACAAAGGGGTTGAAATGGTCGGCCTTTGGCCTAATTTTTCGAGTGAGATGTATGGACTTTTGTGGTTGAGTCGAATCAAAAATCTCAATGTGTCGATATTGTGCTTCTTCAAGGAGGACATCAGTCAACTTCGATTTCTTACGAATAGTTGCGACTACTACTGTGGTGTCGTTGATGGCTGCCGGAGTTATCGCATCAATTCCCTTCGGTGTAACAAGAGAATATGTTAGACCATCACTAATATCAGCTTGGTACACGCCCCAAAACCCCTCATCCTTGCGGTGGAAAAATATTACATCCTCATCTCCCCATGTTGGCCACCCACCGTTCCTTATAACTAAATTCCGGTCAAAGGGCTCCTCTACATTCATCACAAAAATGTTAGTCTTTAGATCCTCGATCTCGCCATCCCATTGATGTTTCTTTCTTTCGAATGACGCCACCGCTATCTTCTTTCCACACGGTGACACGGAAGGGCTTAAATCAGCTTCCCCTGTTGATCGATGTGAAATTTATAAAATTAAATCAGCCCAATATATATCTCTATGTTTATGATTTTTCTCGAGTAAACTGAAAAGAGAGAATAGCTGATATCAAGTGCAACTAGCGACGGGATTCTCTACCATATTCCGGAATCAAAACTATATTAAGTAAAAGAAAAATACAAATTTATTGTATATGAAAAGAAGAATCCAGATCAAATTCATGATCAAAAGAAATCGTTAAAAAAAAAAAAAAACTAAGGAAGGAATTAGCTGGGAACCTAATGGGGTGAGGCGGTCGGTTTTCCCGGTCTTAAGATTGGTTCTATAAACGGCAGTCCAGGGCTGACGACGACGAACGGCGGGTTCCTTAGTGGAGACATAGATGAGATAATCACCGGCGAAGCAACCGCTGTCTTCCATACGAACACCATTGAAGGATCTTGTGCCGAAAACATCGGCCAAACTGAAGACTTTCGGCACTGTGTCATCATTGAAGCGGAGAGCTATGTGAAGCGTTTCAAGGTTGTCTCGTTCGGAGACAAAAATCAAGCCGGAGAGATGACCGGAATCCACATCGGCCGCTTTGTAAATGCGCTGCGAAGCCAATTCTGGACGCTTGAGGATTGTCTTCAGAGCCGCGGGTGGGATGACTTTGGCGTTGTAATTGTAAGATTTTCCGTCAGTCATGTGAACCTCATGACCTTGATGATTCGATGTCGTCTGTGGAAGCTCCTGTGGGCAAGAGAATATGTCGAGCGCAACCGGTGGCCGATAGGTTGCGAAGAAGGCAATGCTTCCTCTCTTCTCTGCCATGATTTGATCTACGATTTCGTTCTTTATCAGCTGGTTAGCATAAAAGACTCCACTTTTAGATGTATATCAAAGGTCGTGGAGATGTACAGTGAGTCAACTCTCTCTCTCTCTCTATTTATTTATTTATTTATTTATTTTTTGCATATTGGTGTGAGAATTATGTAATTGAAAGAGGATGGAAAATTGGTTTGAGGCATGTGATCGCGTTTGATATAATAATGTCTTTGAGCTATCTTGGCAGCAATCCCAAGCCTTAGATAAAAGTAGAGTTAATTTATTGTCATTAGTGATAAAGACACGTGCCAAGTTGGCCTAGAAACGACAAGAGAGTTCGGTATGAGAATAGAATAGAAGCAAGAGATGAAATGGTTAATCCTGCAAATGATCGATGGGATTTACCCACAATTCGTATTGATATATAACTTTTTAAATGTCTCAAATTGGTCTCTAATATATTAATTTATTTTAATTTTGATTTTTTGTTAGTCAATTATTGAATATTTAATAGAATCGATAGAAATTAAAGACTAAAATTAAAAAAATTTAAAGTTCATGGATTAAAATAATAGAAAAACGAAATCTTATTTCCATGGAAGACGTGGTAGGAGGATTTATTGCTTTGCCTAAGGCCTGGGTCGACCTTAGGACTTTGAGTAAAATCAGCAAAGCACTTAGAGACAAGCAACAATCTGGAAAAAGAAAAGCTGTTACGGACGAACCTGCCGGGCTAAAAAAAAGGAAAAAAATGGAGCAAAACCAACCGGGAAAAGGAGACAGCGGCGGCAGACGAAGTAACACAACTAATTCCAGATGAGTTACAAGGATTACCTGTAGACTTGAAGACACTCGTGATATACGCATGACAATCCAAGGACAGCAAAGGCACGATCGAGATTCACATGCTATATGACATTATGCGCGTGGGTGTTGTCCCAAGAGGACTACTCAAGAGGGAAAGGGGAGGGGGTGAGTTGACTAACAAAAAAAAATTAAAACAATTTTAAAAATATTGAACAAGATAAAAAAAAAAAAAAAAAAAAAAGAAAGCAAAATAAATATGCAAGGACTATAGTAAAGCCAAGAGCTACGATTTATTTATTTAAAAAAAAAAAAATTTTAAAAAAATTAAAAAAAAAAAAAAAAAAAAAAAAAAAAAAATGAAAGCAAAATAAATATGCAAGGACTATAGTAAAGCCAAGAGCTACGATTTATTTATTTATTTTTTTTATAGTGGTTCAACTAAAAAGTATACGTCTACTGTTACCGAGATATCCAATCCGGTCTTTTCACTATAAAGTCGTTTACGATGGCATGACTACTCCAATTACAAGTTTGGTCGATTCCTCCTGCAGGCTCACCACACCTTTGCAAACGGTGAGCTTTAACTTGGGATGCCGGCAATCCACTATAATGCCAATTAAGAACATTGGCTAACCAAGAGACGTGTGTTTGAAAGAATACACAAAAAATAAAAATAAAAACAGAGAAACTCTTTCTTAAAAAGGATGATTACAATTCAGAACCTAATAGAGTAATGATCACTCAAGAAGATGAAAAATATTTTGCCTCAAGTGATTTTTCAAAGGAAATCTTAAAGGGAACAATTTGAGAGCAAGGAAACACTGTAAGAATTGTACTCAGTTGTGTCTTTGAGAAGAGTGCAAATGCCTCGTATTTATACCGAAAATTATCTCAAAATTTGTTTCAAAATGACTATAAAAATTTAATGCTGATACGAAGATGGAAGTCCGCTGAACACTGATAGATGCCCGTTGAAAATTGATATTTAAAATAGCCTTTTAAAAAATCTGCCTGTTACAAGGCAAAGAATGTCCGTTAAAAAGCCGGTGGACATCCATCGTTATTTGGCTGACGTCCAATGAAGAAAGGACGAATATTCATCAAAGGTCTAAAACAGACCATATTCAATTCAGACGTCTGTGGGAAAATCAATCGGATGTCCTCAAATGCGCTAACAAACCTTTTTCTTTTAAAAACCCTGTTCATCTTTGTACAAGATAAAATTTGTTCAAATATTTTTGAAACAAACCAAGATGATACAGTATATATATATATATTCACTTCAAAGAAAATCAAAGTGTGCATGTGTGTCTGTGTGTGAATATGTTTGAGGCAAAAATATTATGTTTATCATATGAATAAATCAAAGATACTCGTTACAAAATCTCTAAACACACCATGTTATTCTTCAACCAACTTCATGTAATCGTCAAAATATCCAATTTGAGCAAAAAGGAGCTTGAATAATTTTTCCTTCACTATTCTTGAGACTTAAAAATAATTCTATATAATTCACAAACTCACGAATTTATTAGAAACTTGCAATTAATTATTTGTTATCATCAAACCATAAATACGGAGCCAACAATCTCTCCTATTTAATGATGACAAACAATTGATTGTTACAGATAATATTACAAGAAGGAAATGTAAGATAAATAATAAAAATGAGAGATACAAAAATGTTTAACCATTTGTGAGCTTCTCCCCCTGTTTTCATCGCAATGGTTCACCAAAAACTACCGCTTGCTAAGAGGATAGAAGAAGTATCATAAGTATGGAATGTAGCAATCCATGTATTCTCCCCCCTTTTCTTATCAATAAAAAAGGGTCAAATAAATTGCATTTTTCATATCATCAAAACGGAGCCAAATTGGAGGTGTTAATTGGGCTGGGCCAACCATATACGGCCCGGCCTAGTCTGCTACAATGGTCAATTCGACATGGCCCGGCCCTGTACTGTTATGGGCCGGGCCGGGCCGGCACGCCAAAAGGACCTAGGCTGGGCCTTATGTTTGAGGCCCGCAGCCTAGGCACAAGCCCAAGCACGGCCTAGGCCCGCCAAGACCTAGGCACATGAAGGGCCAGGCATGGCCCGCAAAGGCCCAGGCTCGCAACATGAAATTTAAATGTGGTTTGAGGTATTTTAGGGTCAAAAGGCTGACCTATGTCGTCCGGTCAACCAACTATTTTCTTGTAATTATTCATATTATTTTAATAAAATCACATTTTTTGGGGCATATGATATTACTTTTTTTTGTCATCAATTTGAAATTATAAAAAAAATCCTAAAAAAATTGTTAATCATAAGTGAAACTCAAGTGTATTATGAAAATTAGGTTAAGATTGAGTTTTAAGGAGAATCCAGTGTAATTCGATCGTCAGGTAGCAGAGAAGTTGTAAGCCACTGGTCGACCGCCCCGGTCGACCGGCGGTCGACTGGTGCCTGCTCAATGGCTATAAATTAGACATTTAAACAGGGCCTTTAGTAAGGCCGGCCTAATAAAGTTGTAACATCCGATAAAATTAATTAGGATTAATTAGTGTAATCTGATTGTTAAGATTAATTAATTTGAGATTAATAAAAAAATTTTAGTTAAAATTATCACGTAAAAAATTTTTCTCCTTAAAAAAAAAAGAGCATTAAAATTAATACTACTGTTAAAGTATCAATAACTAATTTTTTAAAACAAAAATAATGAGTCATTTCATATTTTAATTAAATATAACCTTAAATTCTAAATAATAAATTTGTTCAGAAAATTCAAGCCCTTTTCTCAATTCTTACTTTTTCCTTTTCCTTTTTTTTTTTTCTTTTTTCTTTCCTTTTTCTTCCCTTCCACGGATATTTTCCCCTCACTCCCTCTCATTCTCATTTTCTCTCTCCTCTACCCGAACTCTCTCTCTTCTTTTCTAAAAATTTTTCTTCAATTTCAAAACTCCATAACTCACTCATTCTTAATCGGAATTGAGTGATTCTTGTTCCTATGAGTTCACAACGAAGAGAGGAATGAGATGATATCCATATTGCTCATGGAAATTCGCCATGCCCGGTAGCTCTCCGGATCTCCGCCGCCGTCCGCTCCGTGAGCCGCCATCTCCGGCGGTGGAGGTTGACATCACTTGCATCAAAATGTTGAGGACGACGTCGGGATGCTAAGCCCTCAAGAAATTTTAAGGAAAGAGCTTCTATGTCTGAGGTAAGGTTTTTCCTCTTTCCTCATTCTTGGTTTAAATCTAGATTTTTGCTCTTGTTTATGTTCTAAATTAGAGATTATGGAAGGATATTGCTGAATAATCATTGAGATCATGGGATTCCTTTGGAACTGGTTGAATTCCTAAAATTTAGAGGATGAAATTCTAGAATTTAATTTACTTGATGGTTTATGGGTTAAACCTGAGTTTTGATGAAATATAGGGAAAACTATGTGGGTTTAGATTTCAAAATCTTAATTTGGTATTTGGAAACTGGTTAAAGCGATTTTCATGGGTTATTTTGAAATCACAACTAGAAACCCAGGTTTTTGGTATTTTTCTCGCCAAGTCGGCGAGCTGATTCAACACTGAAGAACAACCCGATCGACCATTCCAGGTGACCGGAATAGGTACCACCGGTTGACTGGTGGAATTGTACTTCTCTGTCACCGATCGACCGGTGACAGCTAATTCCGCCCAATTCTTTTTTAAAAATCCGTTTTTAAGTCAAAGTTTACCATATTTCTCGAGTTTTAATCATGTCTAAGAATGAGAATGTATTTTTCATCCTTTTAAAAAGTGTTTCAAGGAATTTTGCCTTTTGGTGAAGAACTCGATTTTCTTGATAAGAGATTTTAAGAAGATTTTGGAAAAATCTATGAATAAATATATGTGGTGTAATCATTCATATATGAAAAACCTTCCGGACAACTTGATATTCGCGAATCATAGTTTACGGAACTGGAATTTCAGAAAAGAAAATATGTCTAGAATTAGAAATAAATTCGAGCATGGTGTACAAACATGTAGAGCTCGTGGCACTGTTCTGATAAGCAATTCACTCTTGAACACTGACTTGATGAGCAATTAGATACTTAGTGCGCTTGATTGCCTGAAGAGTAGGATATGGAGATCGTATCCTTGGCGGCAGGACTCAGAAACGCGTGCGGAGTGTATATTGGCTTAGCACAGATGTTAGACTTTATGCAAATACTATTAGAAAGCATTCCAATTACCGGTGTTTGACTTCTAGTCTTCTCCTATGAACTTCAAGTTCTAGGATGCTTTAGAATTTAAATGGAATTACAAGTACTTGGTACTTGTTGATTACATGAAGGATTAGATTCCTTGTACTGTTGGAAATGAATTTGAGAAAGTTTTAGTATTTTAAAAAGGGTTTTAAAATATGTGGTTATCCGTTTTATTCAAAAGATGTCTACGCCTACCGAGATTTTCAGTTTTTGAGTTTACTTCTAGTAGGTGTTAAGGTTTGAGATTGAGGATTTCAAATACTTAAACTATTGTTTCTAAAATTGTTTTTCATTGTAATCTACTCTTATTCTCCTACTGGCCATTAGGCTCACACTTGTTTTAAATTTTTCCCCCTCCAGAGTTAGTAGCTTGACTAGCAACATGGCAAGCTGACGCCAATAGATTGAAGGCTCGAGATATGAGGTGGTTTATTTTAATTAGAAATTTACAGTTTTTAAATTCTAAAGTTATACTGTATATTTGTATATGATCTGTATTGGTCCGCATTGTCCCTGAGATGTGTAAAGCTTAAATTTATGGACTGTTTTGATATTACTTGTAAAAGAAAGTCTCCAGAGCAAAATATCTTGATATTTATGTATTTATTTTTGTGACTTTCGCTAAACAGTCTAGTTTAATTAAGTTAATTTTCTTTAATTAAATTTCTATAATCACAGTCCCATCTTTAGAGTAGTGACAAAAGTCCTAAAGGGCGGGCCCTAAGAAGGTCCTACAGGACCATTAGAAGGGTCTGCCCTAAGAAGGTCCTACAAGACCATTAGTAAGGGCATTAGTAGGACCGGCCCAATAAAGTCCTCAAGGGTTGGCCTTATGAAGGTCCGACAGGACCATTGGTAGGGCCGGCCTATAAGGGCCTGGGCTCGGACCAGGCTCTGGTCTGTCACGGGCCAGGTCCTAGCCCGTCTCGGGCTAGGGTTGGGGGCCAGGGCTGGGCCTGAGGGGCTCAGGCTTGGCTTAAGCCCGGCTCTCTATTGTAGAGGGCTGTGCCTGGGCGGGCCTAGGCCCGTGACGGGCCTGGGGTAGGATGGGCTGTGCCGGTTGACACCTCTAAGCCAAATGAGTGTGAAATACTTATTGTACCAATGTGTTAATGGTAGAAACAAGAAAATATTCGTATGAAGTATAAACGAGCTAAGTGAAATAGAGGAAAGAAAGATTATGATTTAAATAGTATCTCCCTTGTGGAGGCTGGTACGGTACTTAACTGTGATTCCTCTTATAAGTTTCTCTTGACTTATTAAGGTGCATGCAATATGACAAAGTAAATCATACTATTACTATAACATGAAATATTACTATAATTCATGTGTATTGTCTATTTTAAAATCTATTTATACTGTAGGCGAGATTCCTACTGACCTGTTTCAGGAAGTGAAATCTTCTATTCGCCAAAGAGTTTGTTCTCTTTTTTTCTTATTTATGAGAATGAACACCTATTAAGAGTGTGAGATTAACTATCACTTGCTATTCTATTTTAGCAAGCTTGAAAAAAAGTCTAACTTCTCTATTTACGGCTCACTTTCTCTTTTCCTATTTTAAGGATTGTAAAAACCTTGTTTCTAATTTAAAGATTAGGTTGATTGAATCCTGATTACCTTACTTTTTATTAGAAAAGTCTGAAATCGACATACTTTCTTGAGATTATACTTCGAGTTCTTCAGTAAACTCCTCTGTTCAACACCAAAACTATTTTAACAGTTATGTAGTGTTTTTTTTTTCTAAGAAAATAGTTTAAAGCTTCTATTTAGAACTAAAACCAAGTGTAGCCTCAAATTCTAGAACTAAAACTAGGTTTAACCTCAAATTTTTAAACTAAATTTCGGTGGAGTTTTGCCTTATTTTTCTATGTTTCCTGAGCTAACTTTAGCTCGCTTTATCCATTGTTTTCACCTTCAAACACAACTATATCCTTTTTCTTTCAAATACAGCATCAACATCATTATGATTATAGGGTTTCTTCATATTTCTATCAAAATTCTCTATATCAAGAATTGCTAGAAACAAAAGTTCAATAACGAAGAATTTATCCTTAGTTCATTAGATTTGAAGTTCCTTAACCATTACAATCAAATCACCATTTTTAGTAAATTTTTTTTCCATACTTCCCTATAAGGAAGAGGAAAAACTTGAAATCTCACCTTAGAGAATGAAGATCAAGCTTCAATGACGCTATTCCTCGGTAATTCCGTCGATTTCTTCTTAAATCCCTCTTTTTCTCACTTGGGAATTTTTTTCCTCTCTATTTCTCTTGGCTGGCAACTCTGGTTTCTTTTCCACATGAAAGTGACCATTTACATGTATTTGTTCATCATTGAACCGACCATCAAAAAGTAAGGGACCAAAAATGCAAAATTTGACTTTTCCAAGGACTTATCTGCAAAAATTCTAACAAATATCTCTTGCTTCCTCGCTAAGCTGGCCAGCTGGCCCCTTTTTTTTCCCACATATCCTCATCTCAGCCACTCATCAATTTAATTACTTTAAATCCAAGCCATCCATTCATAATAATTATCTTATTTCTGTTCCGTTTAATTCCTGTCCGGTGTGCGTTTTATCTGCGTTTATTTAGACAGTTGGTCAACTTAGTGAACCTTGATTATTCTTGACTAACTTTTCGAGGGTGACATTTTGGGTCGAATCTTGGTCAACAAATTTTGACTCAGTCCACTTAAATCAGTCAAAACCCCAATTTACGCGATTCGGCCTTCCGAACCCCTTTTTTCGTCCATTTTTTATTCCGATTGTTTCTAAAACCCTAGAATTGATGTCTTTCAATTCTCTTTCATTTTTTAACCTTAAGATTCATGTGTTGGCCCACTTGTAGGTTTAACACAACATTCTTGACATCCTTCCTTATTGCAGTCTAAAAGTCGGTAACGATATCTTACCTAGCTTAAATTTCTAATTGCTTACTTGATATCATCTTGCTTACATAAGCAAGGTTTAGTGAACACTTAGTAATCACCCCTTAATGTTATATTCTTATAGCTATTCTTATTACTTCTACTGACTTTTGAGAATTTACTTAGTTGACATGAAATTTTAGTTCCTAGAATTTACTTAGTTGACATGAAATTTTAGTTCCTGACTTTGTCAACTTCTGAACTCATATCGTATATGAATTTCTTTACTGTTACACTACCATTTTAATTTCCTCTTATCTGTTTGGAAATTAAGAGTTTTCTCTTTTTTATGTCAGAGCATTTCTCTATACGCTGCTAACATTATACTGCAATAAGAGATTTTTGAGATTAGGATTCTCAAACTGTATATGCACAAAAGATTTCTTCTGCCTTAATTGCGGTAGGAATTTATCAACTGAATTTACTTGTTCTTAAATTATGAATTCATCATAAGACTTGCTACAGAATTTAGGAATACTGATATTAATTGCATAAATCCTTTAGTCACAAAATATGACAGTAAATTACTAAGAAAAGTCATTGACTTAAATAAATAAATTTACATTATTAATTCTAGGATTCTCAGTCATTACAATCTACCTTTAAGAATTTTTGTCTCGAAAATCAAAACAACTCGGGGTAGTTTTTCGTCATATCTTCCTGTCATTCCCATGTAGCTTCCTCAATATTATGATTTTGCCACAAGACTTAACTAAAGGAATCACTTTATTACTTAGAGTTTTCTCCTTGCGAGCTAGAATCTGATGGTATGTTTACCTATACGTAATCGGAATGAGCATGAATCGGAGTGGGTAGGATTTGGAGTGGGTAGGATTCGGAGTGAGGAATCGGAGTCAAAATAAACTGTTTACTTAGTGATAGGATTCGAAATCGGAGTCATTTTAAATCTCATTCATACGTGTACTTACACCCAGAATCGGATTGAAAAAGTGTAAAAGTATTAATATACCATTTAAATCAATTTGATATTTTTAATTTAAAAAATATAGTATACTTATTATATTAAAATTAATCATAATTAAAATATTTAGTGTAATAATTGGGTACTAAAATAATAAATATAAATTGTACAACTATTTAAAATTTTAAATAAATTTTAAATAAAATAAATAAAAATAAAAAATAGTGTTAAAAAATAAAATATATTATTAATTTATTAAAAATAAAGTACATATTTATTATATTAAAGTTAACAATAATTATGCTAATATTATAATATTAGACAAATAAAATAATAAATATATGTTGCATTTATTATTTTTTAAATTTTATTTTTAATTGTCTATTTATAAGTAAAATAAGGGTATAATAGTAAATTAATATTAATATTAGGAATGTGAGTCTCAATCCCAAGAGGGGGAGGGGGGGCATGGGAGTGCCAATCTCATTTCTCAATCTCAAATTTGAGTGGGGCCCACCAATCTTACTCCCATTCCAGGATTAAAAAGAACAAGTAAACATGGGATTGACTCTCATTCTCCACTCCCATTCTTCAATTCTGGTAAGTAAACATGCCATGAATTGGTTTCTCCTCGTAAGTTAAGTCTGCGTGCACCTCTATTGGTTCCTGGTGCAACACACGTGACGGGTCTGGAACAAATTTTTTTAACATCTATACATAGAAAACATTGTGTACCGAAGCCAATTCTGGCGGCAATACTAGTCTGTATGCGACTTTACCAATCCTTTCGAGAATCTCAAAAGGTCCGATGTACCTTGGGCTGAGTTTCCTTCTCTTACTGAATCTCATTACTCCTTTCATCGGTGCCACCTTCAGAAAAAGAAAGTCTCCTACCTGAAACTCTAAGGGCCTGTGGCGTTTATCCACATAGCTCTTTTGGCGACTATGAGCTGTATCTAATTTCTCTCTGATGAGCCTCACATCCTCTGTGGTCCTCCTGATGAAATCTACTGTTTCAAAATGCTTCTCCCCATGTTCATACCAATGAATTGGGGACCGGCATTTTCTTCCGTATTGAGCTGTGAAAGGTGCCATTTCTATTAACGCGTGATAGTTGTTTGTAACACCCCAAAGAATTAAATGGGATTAATTATGGTAATTGAGATTTATTAGTGTGCCTAATTTGGTTTAATAAATTTATTATTGATTAATAAATGTTTCTGACATGTAAATTTAAATAATTCTAAGGTATTTAAATATTCTCAATAATTATATTTTTATTCCAGAAGTGTGTGTGGGCACATTTTTGGACTGTCATTTTGAATATTTGACATCTATCCATTTTTTTCTTTTCTTTTCCTTTTTCCTTCCCGTGCACTCTCTCTTTCTTGTCGTTTTCACTCTTTCTCTCTCTCTCCTGTTCAAATCTTCACCAAACCAACCAGATTTCGAACAAAAGAAGAATTTCAAGAAGTTTTCAACGTCAAGAGAAGGATTCAAGGTGAGATTTCTGAAAAACCTCTCTTGGATCTCAAGTTTTCGGATTTAAAAACTTTTTTTTGTTCGAAATAGATTTTGATGGATTTTGAGTAAAACCATAGTAGAAATTGGAGATCTTGAGTTCTTTGGACTTGATGTAGTACTTAGAGCCCGGATCTAGTGGTTTTCCTTTGAGATATTTCTATTTGGAACCGAAAGTGCAGGTTTACGGACTGGTTTGGCGAGTTTCCTCGCCATGCTGTTCTTCACAGGTCGACCTATGCGATTGACTAGACCGGTTGACCTATGCGGTCGACCGGACTACACTGAGTCCACCGGTCGACTGAATTGCACACCACCGGTCGAACGGTGGTGTTGCACTGCTCTGTCACCGGTCGACCGGTGTACACGGGGTTTGACCCTGTTTTGCTGAAAAACCCTGTTTTGACCTCAGTTTTCAAGGAGAACCTAAATTAGCTTCGTTTGAGGACCTAGAATGAGTGGATTAGCATCTTTAATCCATGTTTTGAGATTGAATACCCTTGGAATGATGATTTGAAACATGAAATGGTTTATGAAACCGGTAATATAATTATGGCACACTAATAGGAAATCAAATGGTATAATTGAGATTGAAATTACTTCAGGAATGTGAATTGGATCCTAAAGCGTGGTTTTGTGTTAATGCTAGCTGATGACTCGGATTTAGGGGCTTTGAGGAAGCAAAAGCCGGAATAGTGCAACTCTAGTCAGGTTTGGTACTTGTGAGGTAGGATTTCTTACCCTTTCCTTTGTGAGCCTGTTTTCAAAAGAATTTTGGTCTTGCAAATGTTTTAAAGAAAGTGCATGTTTGTAAAAGAAAAACATTTTAACCCCCATGGTTTGTTGTAGTTCTGGGGAGTATAAAGAACACTTTCATAAAGTTTAATGAATGATTTCTTAAGGTAAGAGATCTTGCGAATCGGTATACTGGCTGATGGCCTAGATAGGACGTGGAGAGTGCATCCTTGGGCATGACCCGAAGCTCGGCCCGGGGTGATATGTCTTGTGCATGTGGTTGTGTAAGTAATTTATCATAGTATAAATTACTTGCTGATGCCTGTAATACAGTGATTTTCAGTTATATTTCCTTTGAGAAAAAGGATGTGAGGTTCCAGCTGTTGTGTTGGAACTGAATGTCTATATTTATTCATTTACTTATTTATTTATTTACTTATTTACAAAGTTATTTCAAAATATATCATACTCGGCATTTCGCTCACGTTTTATTATTTTATAAATATTAACGCCTCCTAGGCGACTCTGGAAGCAGTGCGGAGTAACTGAGTGAGTTGCTACAACCGGATTTGGTGAGGATTGCGATCATCCTCCCTGTGTACGAATGTAAGAATTTGTACATTCTGTAAACTCTGATATTTGGATTTCTAGACTGTGGTTGATGTCTGTAATGTTATTTATGTGTTCATGTATATACAATACTACATATCCTGTGGGTGAAGCCCTGAACGGTGTTAGAGGCTTAGTTTGTAGTCAGTAATTTATTTTCAGCGAAATGTGGGGCTCGTTTGGGAATTTCCTTAATATTTTATTCTCAATCGCGTTTAACCCCTAATCGAGCCTCCATGTCACCGACCCCGCGCCGGGGCGTGATTGTTGCTATAGGAAAACTCTATCCAAGGTAACTTTTATCCTAGTTCCCCTTGAAATCCATGACACATGCTTTCAGCATATCTTCTATGGTCTGGATGGTTCTCTCGGATTGGCCATCTGCATGCGGGTGGAAAGCCATACTGAACTTTACCTTATATCCCATTGCGTCATGTACACATTTCTAAAATCTTAACGTGAAACGGCCGGCTCGATCCGAAATGATACAAATGATGCTTTACTAGCTACGCTAACGTCAACTCATCACTTTACTTTTATAAGAGTAACTTTTTCACATGTGTTTTTGTTTTATTTTTTATTAGTAAACTATTTTTTTTAAAATGTGTTCCTACTTAATTTTTTTGTCAATTAATTTTTACACATTCCTTTTTAAAATAAATTCAAAAGTCCTTAAATGGTTGTATAAATGAATTTTTTATTATTTAGTAAATAATAAACGCTTTGGGTGTATGCAACATGACAATACGTACGGAGCACATTACAAAACTAATTGAAACAAAATGATGCACCGTAAGTGTAAACTTTAATAAAGTTGCCTTAGCCATGTGAATTAGTCAGTATCATAACTACCTACGAGACAAACTGGTTTCCCTAGTGACACAAGATAAACATCCCCTCAATATTAATACTACCAACAGTTAGAGGTGTCAATTGGGCTGGGCCACCTATCGAGCACGATGGGGAATAGTGTCCTAGAAGCATGAAATGTAATAGAATATTTATTATTTAATTAATAAAAGAGTTTATTCATCATTTTATGTGCATATATTTATGAATACTTTATGAATATCAAACGAAAATTTTGTGATTATCTATGTAACCTTAAACATAGTATATAAGTGTTATATATGAGAGGATAGTGTTTAAGGATAATAATCAAAAATATTGTTCATGATGAATTTAATTAAAGTTCAGAATCTTTAAATTAAAACATTATTAATACATGTCTTTCCCATTTAGAATGGAACGGTGTTATCCGCACTGTTAATATGGCGAGATATTGAATGAGTGTATTTCCCTTAAAGTATAGAAATTCTAATTGAGTCTACCGATTGTCATATATAGGATGATCTTAATCATGAGTTTTTAATAAACTCCTATTTATGGATTTATGTCTTTTGATTTACTTGGTACGGATTCTGAGACCCTGAATCTTATTCCTAGTATTTTGGAGACATAATGAAATAAGTAGCTGGGAATGTTATTGTACGAGATGGAATCCATTCCTTCTTGAGAAAGAAGTAGATAAATAATTCTCTTGAGTGTTGATTCGGTACTTGGATTAGTAAGAGCGCTCTGGTTCATGAATGTGTTTTATGAAACACTATCCACTAGAGAATCAATGGTACTCAAGGATGCAGATATAATTAGAGAGGTTAAAGGATTATACCTGACTCTAATTATGAATTATTTATGGAGGATTGATCTATATGTAATGACTATATCAAATGGACACTTCGCAGTTTAGAAGTAATTAATGTTTGTAATTTCGAGAGTTCAATTCCAAGTTTATAGTGGAGTAACTATTGGAATTAATAGAATTAGTTAATTAATTAAAGTGTTTAATTAATTATTAATTTTATTGGAGCTCAGGATTATAGGTCCATATGTCCCCGCGTCGTCCTTGTAATTCTACCAGACACAAAGGGCAAAATGAGAATTTTAGAATTACGGAATTCTAAAATTAAATACTCGAAAAATAATTAATTGAGAATTAATTATTATTATTTAAATAATGTGATAATTAAATTTGAATTTGAGCACATCTAGATTTATCCATTTAAACTTATTTGATAAGTTGTTCAATTTAGAATTCAAATTAATTTAAGTTTGACTTAAATTTGAATTTGAATATGAATCAAAATTGGACTACAAGATAAAGGATGATTTTTCTCTTCCTTCCCTATCTGAATTGGCTCCACACACAGGGTTAGGAAACCCTAATATGGCCGGCCACCTTGGAGATAAGGGGAAGGGATTTTTTGTTCCGAAATTTAAATTGAAGATAGGGATTTAATTCTGTTTTGAAGTTTGACTTCTACTCTTTAAATATGATAATGATAGAAAATTGTGGAGACAATTTTTGAAACACATTTTTCAGCCCTAAACAGTTGGTGGCCGAATTTCTCTAAGCAAAAGAGAGAGAAAATATTTTTCTTTAAAAATTTCACATCGTGCATGTGTTGGTGTTTGTGGAAAATTCGAGTGTTTAAGAAACCTGTTTTTGTCTCACGTGTGCCCACACACACGTCTACGTGGAATCAAGAAATTGACGTGGAAGACTTTGGTATTCTAAACACAAAGATTGATGCAAGGACTGTTCGTGGTCAAAGAACTCAAGATACCATCCGAGTCGGCTTCCAGGTATTTTTTCGGATTAAGTTCTTGATGTAAATTAATGCGATTAATTTATTCGTGCATAAATTAATATAATCTATAGAGTATCTCAAAAGTTTTTCTGAAATTTTTGTTATACACGATCTGCCTCGCCGCCACGCTTCCCAACCCGAATTCTATTCGGCAACCCAGCACGCGGCCGAGCGCACTCCAGCGCGCGCCCTAGCGTGGACAGTCCGCGCGCGGGCATGTTGCGCGCGCGCGCGGCTGGTGGTCCAAGTCTCGAGATTTGATCCCGAACGGCCCCAAAGGTTTCTGAAACCCTCGTAATGCGTGCCGATGGACCCGGAAAAGTTTCGGACCCCAAGGAAGGTGAAATCCCACCCGAAGACAAAGAATGAAGCTGAAGAATAAAGAACTCAAGAATCGAAGACCCGTTGATGTAACAGAAAAATATAATTATTGTAATTATTTATTTATTCGATTAGATTGAGTTGTAATTTATTTTTGCTTGGGACCCGGTCAAATTCATCTCAATAGTTGATTGCATATATTTATATTTTATGTTAATAATTATATATTATATGTCCATGCGTATAATATGCCATATAGATATAATGTGCCTACTCATATGTTTTATAACATGTCATGCATGTACACGCATTTGTTATTGTTTATTTTATTTATTATAAAAGTGTTTTAGAAAAATAAAATAAAATAAGAACCATGCGGTAAAATCGATTTAATATGATTAAATTGATTTAAGTTGCAAAATTGATTTGCAAAATAATGTTATATGTGAAATTGAATTTAAGAGTTAAATTTTAGATTTTCACATATCCGAAAAATAAATTGTTTATTTTTGGATTTGAAAATCATGAGATGTTTTTCAAACAAAATACATATTTGCAAAATAATGAGTGGGAGAGGGTTGTATGACAATGCGACCCACTAGTCTCCGCCGTTAGCGCAACACCGTGAGATCCGGAAAGGGGCTTTGTGGCGACATTGAATCGCCCTTCTAAAGGAGAGTGTCCTTGCCGGATCAATAACAATGTTGGCTTCCTAGAGATAAGATTTCAAGATGTATTTATGAATTGACTACCGAAAGGTAGCAATCCCGAGTTAAGTCTATGGAATCTGAAATGGTGGGTTACACTCATAAAATATAATCAAATCTGTTGGTTGTATTTCGACTGAAAATAACGGAAGTTAATAAATATGAAAATATGAGATATTTTGACTATGTTTATTAACTGAGAAGAGTCTCGGTCTAATTGGCATATAACTTGACTACCCAAAGGTACACTTTATATGTGGAAAATTAGATTATCGTTGGCACCAAAAATTAAAACATGATTTATGTATTTTTCATGTGCTTCATGCATCATATTTAATTGTGCCAAAATTAACATGCCTTGACATTCATGCACATAAATTGATTAGATGAATATTTTATTTATTTCTAGCAATATGTCGAATCCCATTATCACACTACTTGCGACTGAAAAATTAGACGGTGATAACTATGCTAAGTGGAAAAGTAACATGAACATACTATTGGTCTGCGAAGACTACAAGTTTGTCCTAGTAGAGGAATGTCCTCCTGAACCCGCGGCTAATGCAACCAAAACCACAAGGGAGCCTTATGATCGCTGGATCAAGGCCAACAACAAAGCAAAGTGCTTTATGCTGGCCAGTATGAGCGATGTGCTTCGCAAGAAGCATGAGGAGATGGAGACTGCTTATGAGATAATGGAGTCTCTAGAAGCCATGTTCGG